>NC_133658.1:440244006-440391506 GCF_037893015.1 Macrotis lagotis | reverse complement strand
AATAAAAAAAAAACTATGCATACTCTTTGATCTAGCAATACCATTAATAGGTCTGTATCCCCAAAGATTCCCATGTATAATATTTATCGCAGTTCTTTTTGTGGTAACAAAAAATTGGAAATTGAGGGTATGTCACCCCATTAATTGGAGAATGGCTAAATAAACTGTGAAATATAAATGTGATGGAATACTATTGTTCTGTAAGAAATCATGAGTAGGTGAATTTCAGAAAAACTTGGAAAGATTTCCAAGAATTAAGTGAAGTGAGTAGAACCAGGAGAATATTGTACACATTAACAGCAACATTGTATGGTAACTCTGACAGACTTAACTTCGTAGCAATATAGTGAATAAGGACAATTTCAAAAGACTTGTGATGAAGAATGCCATCTATCTCCAGAGAAAGCATGCTATTTTCACTTTTAAAAACTTCTTTCTTGTATTTTTCCCTTTTGTTCTGATTCTTTTTTTTACAACATGACTAATATGGAAATATGTTAAACGTGACTGTATACATATAATCTATATTAGATTGCTTACTGTCAAAGGAAGGAGGAGGGAAGGGAGGAAGGAAAAAAATGTGGAACTCTAAATCTTACCAAAAAATGTTGAAAACTATGTTTATATTTAATTGGAAAAATTAAGTTTTTAAAAGATAATTGACTGAGAGGGGGAAGTTAGTTGGCACAGTGGATAAAGTAATGGCAGAGGAATCAAGAGGACCTGAGTTCAAATTTGTCCAAATTTATTATTTGTGTGGCTTGCCTTCCCCCTCCCCCAAAATAATAATTGACTGAGAGCAAGTAAGAGTCAACTTCAGCACACCTTTGCAATTATCTCCTTAATCTTAACTATACCTATCTTTGAGAAGGGGCCTTCTTATTATGGCAGTGTCATCTCATTTTTTCATTCAGCATGAAGCAAAGAAATAAAGGTGGGGGAAGGAAAGAAGGAAGAGTGAGAAAAAAAAAGAAAAGGCAGAAAAAAATTTGGGGCTGTTTTTGTTTGTTTTTTCATCTGCAAAAATGAGATATTGGGGTCCTAAAATGGTCTCTCCGCCTGTAGAAATTAATCCAGTCTGGCATGAGATCTGAAAATAGGCAAATTTTTTCCTATTGGTGTTGACATTTGGGTTGTGACATTTTAAAGGTAACTGTAGTTAGAATTTTCCAAAAGATACACACTTTTCTACAGAAGATCTGAACAAGTTGAAATGGGTATTTGGGGTGATTTCCTCATTTAACCACCAAATACCACACCACAGAGACCTGAAAGTCAGCCAATGTGCAGTGAGAGACTTTGCAAAGATCTGGGCCAGTGCTGGTATAGAGAGTCCTGGGATCCCAGGCCACTGGACAAACTCCAAAACTTTGCCACATTCCTAAGAAATCAGAAGAGGGAGCTTTCTCAGCACTCCTTGAAAAAATGTAGGTGGCTGCCTGTGGAAAGTGAACAGAGGAGTGAAATGATGGAAGGAGTGACATTTTTGTCCTAAGGAGATCTAATCTCAAACTATCTTTAGGAAATATTAGTAATATGTTTGTTCTTAAGAGCAGTGTGAAATAAGCAGCACTATGGTTCACATTTTACAGATGAATCACTGAGCCTCAATGATGGTAAAGCAAAATTATTTGAGTGGGAAATGCAGTTGAATAGGCCTTACCCTCTTGGGGTTTATGGGGATTTCTAGGACTGGGAGAGAGGTGCCACAGTGGAACTCTAGGGATATTGTATATACCAGTCAGCAACTCAAAAGTCACCTACAGAAATGAAAGCAGCTGCAGGAAACTTGCTCAGATTTCCTGGGAGGAAACCTGGCCACAAGTGAGTGCCCAGGAACAAAGTCTCATTTACTCCTAAGTTAGTGATAGTTTTATTCAAAGAAGTTAAGGTGTAATAGATATTAGAACTGGGGGGTTTGACTCTAGATTTCTTTTGACTCTCAAGACACATTCTTTCACTCTGCCTCAGAAAAGTATAGAAACTTATATAATGGCTTTCCCATCTCATTTGATCCACTACTATGGCGTCTTTCCCCAGGACCACCAGCATCTTCAGATATAATCTGTGAAATGAGTCTGGTTATTTCAGCTGACCTGAGAGTGATGTGGTGACCTCTGGGAATGCCTTAAACTCACCATTAAATTGTCAAGCTCTTGCACCTTGTGTCTTCTCCACCTTCTGTCTCCATTAAAGGTTGACTGTAGAGTGTTTCAGAAGATGCCCAGAACAGTTCTGCAAAAACTCAACCTCTCCAAAGGCAGCTCCAAAGATAGCACCTCTTTCTGGGAAAGACCTTTTGTCCTTCTAGGCCATATAGCTTCATCCCTGCAGAGTTAATAGCTGTCAAGGTGATAGGCCTCATCTTGGATGGTATCAATCTCTCACTGGTTTGTTCCTGCAGTGACTGAAAGAAGTTATGGCATTGAGTTAGGATGGAATGATGAACATGCTGTAGGTCAACCAGTATACTAGATAGATGGGAATGCTTCAGAGAAAAGGTTGGGGTCACTGCTACTAGGTCTTTCTTGAATAGCTTTCTTCCATAACTGTTCTTTCAGGAACTCAACTCCTCAACTCCAGTTCTCTCTCTCTCTCATAACTAGAATTAATATAGCATTGTAATGCTTGCAAAGCACTTTACACATATGATCGCCATTTATATTTACAACTGGGTACTATATGGATCAGTAAACAGTCCTTCCTCCTTTCTCTTCTCTATTCTCTCCCTCTAACCACATAGGGTTTCATACCCTTCTCTGCTGCCTAATGGATATAAATTTTGATCACTGAAAGTAGTGTTTACAAGTTAGATTTCCTTTTTTAAGGACTATGCTTTAAGCCCAAATTACTCTGGTTCTCTTGGATAGGCCAACAACAGGTCTCAACCTAAGCCAAATTTGGTCATTGTTTGGTCTCTGATGGTTTAGAATAAGTATAAATAGCAATTGCTTCTGTTTTGGTAAAAAACCCCTGAGGCTCTTCCTTCCCAGATTTTTTTTTTGATTAAGTAAAAGAGGTCATTCTTTGCTTCATCTTACCTAGCCTTAAAAAGGTCAGAGCCTCCCCTTCATTGGGAGGCCATCTCCAATCCTCTTGATATGTTTCCCTGAAAGTAAGCCCTAGCATGATTTTTTAGGATGCTCATAATATAAACCCTACCCCCAAAATAAGCCCCAATTAAGATCATCAGCTAGACAGATACATGTTGTACATCCATTACAACAGATGATGGATGTTTTGAATCATAAAATAATAATACTGATATAGTATTAAATATAAATGCATATTATTATTGACATTAATACTTAAAACTTGATAATGACTGGATAGAAAGAAAACTCTACCTCCAATCTTAACTAAGGGCCAAAAAGGTAATATTGAATGTGTTTCAGGCATTTGTGCTCTTGAAACTGAAAAAACATAGTGCACACAAGCAGTTATAAGGAAGTGGATCAATTTACTGCTGCCACTTGTTTTATGAGGTGGTCAAAGAGATCTGCTAGTCTAGGATTCAACCAGCATTTGTTGAACTAATACATGAAGAGTTTACTGGCAGAGAGAATACATCAAATGAAAAGGAATAACTGAAAATAAACCCTAATGGGTCTTCTGGAGCAAAAGTTAATATAAGGGGTGGCTAGGTGGCATAGTGGATAAAGCACCGGCCTTGGAGTCAGGAGTACCTGGGTTCAAATTTGGTTTCAGACATTTAATAATTACCTAGCTGTGTGGCCTTGGGCAAGCCACTTAACCCCATTTGCTTGCAAAAAACCTAAAAAAAAAAATTTAATATAAGATCCAGTCTTATCTGAGGGAAAATATAGTATATTTTGCCCCTGAGCCAGATAGCTTTGGAGGAGAGAAAGAGGCTGGTGACTTTGCAGAGCCCAGTCTCACTTAAGTCCAATTAACTTTCAAGTCATGACTTCACCTTGCTGATATCTTTAACCTCTTTGAGAACAAAGGACAAATAGGTGCTGTGTGCTAGACATTGTACTAGATAATAGGATTACAAAAACAAAAATGAAAGTCTCTTCCTTAAAGGAGCTTACACTCTGTGTGAGTGTGCATGCCCTTATACAACTGATTATGAAATATATATATATATATATACATATATATATATGTCTGTGTGTGTGTGTGTGTGTGTGTGTGTGTACACACACACACACACACACACACACACACACACACACATCAATAGAGCTACTACCATTAAGAAGTCTGAGCTCTAGATTTGCTTGAACAAGATTGACTCCTGGGGATGGATGTCTGGTCCCAAAGAAAGTCTTTGGAATTTTTTTTCCTTCTTGTCTTGCTCTTTATATTCCCTTCCCTTGTCCCCTTTCCCCCATTTTCCCAGTCCCAGAGAACAATTAAGACCTAGTTATGGCTTTTGTCTAGATTCTCCCCAAAGAGATTATTGGGTTCCCTTTCAAAGTAGATCCAGAAGAAGATAATTATTTATTCCATCACAAAAAGCTTAAAATACAAAGGGTACTACTAAGGGTACTACTGTTTAGGACTGGTTTGACTCATCAACTTCTGGGTAGTTTAGGCTGAAATAAAAGGAGATACTCTGAAAGTGACTCAACAGTTAACAGCAGATTTATTTAGTCATAGAAGAGGGATTTTCTTTCTTTTATTTTTTTTTAAAGAAACATTCAACAGGATTTTATTATGACCTATGAGTATTGGTTTATTGTACTAGGAATGTTTAGTTTGAAGAACTTGGGGACTTGGCTAGGAAATGCTAGAGATGAACATGAACCCAGGTCTTCCTTTTTAATTACCTAGTTCAATGAGCGGTTAATTGATTTGCTCAGGTATATATCAGAATCAGAACTTGAGCCCACATATTCTTGGATTCAAGTCCAAATACTTATCCTCTGTGCCTCTTGAAATCATGATAACCTCAAATTAATAAAGGTAAATTCATGTCACCCAAAAGAATGTAAGAGTTAAATTAATTCTTCCTTGGTGTCCCTCCCAATTTCTTGCTCATCATGCAGCAATTTTGATTAGACAAGGGACATAATGGTTTATTAAAATAAACCAAATCGTGCTAGAGAGGAATGAAACCTTGGTTTGTCTTTCTTGTCTCTGTCTTCTTCCTGTTACATCTACATTTCTTTTTTCTTTTTTTTAATTGATTAAAGATATTATTTGTTTTACAAATCCCCCATCTTACTTCCCCCCCCCCCCCGAAAACAATCTGTCAGTCTTTACTCTGTTTCCATGTTGTACATTGATCCAAATTGAGTGTGATGAGAGAGAAATCGTATCCTTAAGGAAGAGATAACAAGTCTAAGAGATAACAAGATCAGACAATAAGATATCTGTTTCTTTCCCTTAAATTAAAGGGAATGGTCCTTGAACTTTGTTCAAACTCCATGGCTCTTTATCTGGATACAGATGGCACTCCAGGAGAGGGATTTTCAATAAGAAGTCTTAAGTTGATTCAGAAATCAAAGATCCTTACTAGCAACTCCCATCTTTAACCATCATCTCTGAGAACTTCCCATCTCCAGCTCATCATGATTGCTTTTTACTCAGGAAATAAAAAAAAATGCCATATAAACAATTGAGACCTTAGTTCCCTGGGCAAACCAAGACTTGAGAAGTGGCTCAATACTTTTAAGTTATTTAAAGGAAAAAAATAATCTAGTCTACATGTGGCTGAAGAATTTAAGACTTGTCCTTTTCCTCTTCTTTTTCTGACATGAAGAGGATTGGGATCTGTTCTCCTATCTCCTGTTATTGGAGCATTAGAGATTCTGTATGGTTTAAGGTCCACTTATGTGAGCCTATATTAGCTTCTTTGACTTAGTTCATCTACATAACTGGGCTTCTCAGGACGGCTAGGTGGGGTAGTGGATAAAGCACTGGCCCTGGAGTCAGGAGTACCTGGGTTCAAATCTGATCTCAGACACTTAATGATTACCTAGCTATGTGGCCTTGGGCAAGCCACTTAACCCCATTTGCCTTGCAAAAACCTAAAAAAAAAAAAGAAGAATTGGGCTTCTAGGTCATTTACTTGAGTTCATACTGCCTTCCATGATGCAGCTCTTTCCCCTGTCTTTAGCAACTCTAGATTAATTTATCAGGTTGGCTATCCTAATAATAAAGGGGTCTCCCTCATCCCTCCACTCAAACCCCAATCTTTTTTGGATGGAACAGTCTATTTACATTTATTTTCAATTTTCTTTAATATTGGTCCTTCTAGGATTCTTTTCAGAAATTTCCTGGGGTTTATGCAGGGAAAATTGGCCTTCTCTATGACCATCTTTTTTAGAAATCTGCAACCTCTTCTTTTAAGCCTGAAATAAAAGAAGAGAGTGCTGGATTATTTCGAAATGATTTGGTATATAGAGTGAGGTAAGAATATGGAGAAATAACATGGTAAGGTAAGCCAGAGATGGGACTTGAAAAGGGGTAAGTGACAATACAAGGGGTAAGGAACTCAAGGTAGAGGATGGTGAAAGATGAACTGGTTAACTATAAGATTGAGATTCTGAGGAAAGGTAAATAAGCAGAGCAATGGCCTGTGAAAGCAAGGCAAGTAGAGTGACAAGAGAATGTAATAAGGAAGGAGAAAAGATTTAGGTGTGAAGCACAGCATGAGGTGGAAGGATAGCTAGAGAAATTTCAGAATTATGAGTTGCAGGGGTAATAATATGTGTGGGCCATCGTAAGATCAAGAGGATTCAATTTCTGTTTTCAGCCTTGTTGGGGTAAAGGTTCAGATAAAGATGAATTGGGAAGCAAAGTAATTTAAGGGATGTCAAGTTGATAAGGACAGGGATCTGGAAGAAGAGGGCTGTGAGACAAATATCCTATCAGATCCCAATCACCCAGAGGCAAAACTATGTATTCTTTAGATTATGTTCTCTGAGAGGAGAGCCACATCTTACCTTCAGAGATGTGGATGTTGGAATCCACCAAGGCTTAAGACTAAGTGTCTGGATTTCCTGATGAAGTTGGCTTTTTAAAAATTACATACACATAACTGTACCATGATAGAATGGATTGCCATGAGGTAATGATCTGCTCATGACTGGCAAAGTTCAAGTGGGGCCTAGGGAGGCTGTGAAAGAGATTCCCTTGCTGGAGGGAGGGAAGACTAAGGAACTTTGAGTTTCCTAGATCCGAGAATCTTGTGTCCTGTAATTATGTTGGTAGGAAAATCATATTTGGTTTCTCTTCCCATCCTCTTGAGTCAGCTAGACTTTCCTTAGGGTGTAGTTAAGTCAAGGAACCCAGAAAAGGCGGGATGGGGGCAGGGAGACACAGAGAGGGGACCCTGGGGATGGAGAAGCAGAAAATAGGCCCTGGGAACTATTAAGAATTCTGCTTAATAATGACTCAGAAATTCCCCTGGGGAGAAGGGAAAAATGAAAAGTATGAAGGAGAAAACTAAAAGGAGGAGCAAGATGGGAGGGGGAATGGAAAGGAATAGCTCAAACTGAAGGTCATTCTCTATAAGGGAAATGATAAAGTTTCTTTTCTGTCAGATAACCTAATTCCCTTCCCTTCTTCCACAATCTTTCCAATGTAGTATAGGAATTCAGAGATAGTTGCAGAGGAGGGGAGGGGAGTTATCCAGATAGTATATGTAGGATTAGAGGTTGATATGAAAGGACTTGAAAGTGATGTGTTCAAAGAAAAATATATTACATACATATAGGTGGTGTTGGTCTCTTTCAGGACCCTCCTGGGACTTCCTCCTGCAGTTTGTTTTTTGAGCCAGATTCATGAATGGAGGAGACTAACAAAACATGTGGCAAATTGGTGAAACAATCATAGTCACAGACTGAGGGTGGGGTGAGGCAGTTTGGAGAGCGTGAGGAACCTTCAATGGTGACACCAAAAAAGTTACATAATATACACAGACCAAAAGTCTAGTTTTGTTTTTTTTTTTTAAAGATTTCCCTTTAGAACCACCACCTGATTTCTTTGTCTTCCATGGATCTTGGAGCTCAGGAGATGATGGGCAAAGTTGGAACTTGTCCTGAAACATGTTTTTTTGAGTTAGGGTTAGTACCAGTATGTGTGAGGAATTGGGTATTTGGTAACTATGGCTACAGAAACAACATTGGCAAACATGGAAGGGAGGAAGTAACAGCAGCTCTGGATTGTATGGGCGTCACTCCCTCTATGGAGGGAGGTGGTGAAGTGGGTGGGGGTGGTGTGGGGAAGATGAGGGAGGGATGAGGGGAGAGAGAAGGGGGAGGATAAAGTTCAAGTCCAAGTTAAGGGTGGAACCACTGGATTAGCTTTATGGGCATCAACTATATCTCATAGGATTCTATATTTCTTAGTTGAAGGGTACTTTAAAAGTCATCTAGTTTAATTAATTAAGTTTTATTTTATTGTTTTTTGGTTTGATCCTGTGATTTCCTTCTACTGATGTAAGACAACTACCATAGAGTAGACACTTGAATTGTTTTATATTTGTTGCTTGTCCTTTGTTTTAAAAGAAGACCTAGACTTCAGGGAAGTGATGTTACGTTAAGCAAATGAATTGGATTTAAGTAAGTGGGGCTGTACAAAGTCACCAGTCTCAATTTCTACTCTGGAGCCATCTGGGTCCTCTGGTCAGATATGGATCAGTATGACCCTGGTTACAGTAAGAGAACTTGGTCTCCAAATAATTGGTCAGAAAGAGATTACAGGAACTCTTTGCTGGCAGATGATGCTGACTGGCAACTCTGTTGCCCATACAAATTTCTGGGTCACAGTTTCAGGGACTTTAAAGGAGTCAAGAAGATGGTGGGGGTATCCTGGTCATAATTCCAAATCCAAGAGGAGTGATAACACTTGCAGCTGTAGGGAAGGAGGGGCCCTTGTTGCAAAAAGATCAGAGTGTAAACCAATAAAGCAGTGCCTATCCCTCCGCCAGGATCACAATAATTTTAAAGCACCAAAAAATTTGAAGACTGCCAGAACTAGCTCTAAAAACATTCAGCACACAAAAAGTCTAATGCTGTGGGTAGTACCTCCCTACCCTTAGGTGATCAGGGTCTAACTTTAATATGAAGTTCAAAGTTAAGAAATAGTCTGGAGAATTGAACAAACAATAAAAAAATTTGACCATTAAAGGCTATTATGGTGGCAGGGAAGGCCAAGACTCAGAAGACAATAATGAAAACAGCAACCTCCCCAAAAAAACCTTAAAGAAATATGCTAATTGGACCTATACTCAACAAGAATTCCTAAAAGAGTTAAAGAAAATCGATGAGTGGTAGAGGGAAAGTTAGGAAAAGAAATGAGAGTGATGCAAGAAAATTATGAAAAAGAGAATTTACAGCTTGGTGAAATAAGCAACAAAATTACTGGAGGAAAAAAAAATCCTTTGAAAAGAACTCTTTAAAAAGTAGAATTGGCCACATGGGAAAAGAGGCATAAAAGGTCTCTGAAGAAAATAATTCCTTAAAATAGAATTCAGCAAGTGGGAAGCTAATGAAACCTTGAGACATAAAGAAACAAAGTCAAAAGAATGAAAAAAATTGAAGAAAATGTGAAGTATCTCATTGGTAAAAACATTTGACCTAGAAAATATATTGAGGAGAGATAATTTAAGAATTATTGGACTATCTGAAAGCCATGATCAAAAAAAAAAGATCCTAAACATCATTTCTAAGGAAATCATCAAGGAAAGAATGGGGCAAATTTTCTCACATGAAAAAGACACAAGGAAGAATTTTTCACAAATGGGGGGAATGGAGGAGGGTGAGTGGCAGGCAATGTTTGATCGAGACTCTTATCTGAATTGGTTCGAAAACATACACTCTGTAGTGTAGGAAAACTTATTTTATCCAATAGGGAAATAAGAAGGGAAAGGGATAAGAGAAAGTTGGGGGACGATAGAAGGGAACATAGATAAGAGAGGCAGTGATTGGAAGCAAAGTGGACTGGATGGACTCCCCACTGCTACTTCAGTGTGCATGACCTAGAGCGAGTCCCTTAAGCCTCTGGGTCTCCCTTTCAGCACCGGTAAAATGAGGGGGCTGGATTCAGTGGCTCCTGAAGTCATTTCTGGTTTTAATCTATGCTCCTCTGATTCTATGAACAGAGATGAGAAAGGGGTAGGGCGATCGTAGAGGGAGAAGAGTAGGCATGAGAAGGACAGCTTGGGGGAAGGGAAATGCTGCTCCTGCAGGGTTGGGTGGGGCGCGGATGCTGTGGCCTGTGGGGGAAGGGTGGAGGCGGGGAAGCTGGTAGAGAAGGGTGTGGGTTCTTGGGGCCAGAGAAAAGAACGGACCCGCCGGAGCCGGGCTCAGTTGCGCCAGAGTTCTTCACCGAGCACTTGCGTTCCTCGCCGGCCCGCCAACATGCCCAAGTGTCCCAAGTGCGAGAAGGAAGTCTATTTTGGTGAGCAACCCGGCCCCTACTCTACCTACCCCCAGATCCCCCCCTTTCCACTCCCCTCTGCCCCCCCGTTCCCCGCCTTTCGCAGCATCCTCAAAGCTAGCGGACCCCGGCCCGGGGAACGGACTTGGTCCTAGAAACTGCTTCCCGCCGCCCAGCCCGCGAGCTGTGAGTCAGCTCTTGGCAGGCTCCGGCGTGCAGCCCGGCCCACGCCCGGCCAGCCTGGCCACCCGCGGGTCCTGTCTGGGACGTTCTCCTGGGGCGCCTGACAGTCCGCGGCATCCCCGGGGACTGGGCTCAGGAGCCAGCGGAGGCCCAGCGCGCTGCTCTCCCGGCCCCCGGAGCCCCGGCCCGCGCCTCGAAACTGGTTTCCTTTTCCATTTCACCTGTCTGCTCCGTGACTGACTAGGGGCCACGTCCGAGGTTCCTCACTGCTGCGTCAGGGGTCCCACTGGGCCCCCAGCTTCAGTTCCAGTCCTGGGCTGCGCTTTATCGATCCCCCCCTCCATCTCCCCCCTCCCCGCTTTCCAAGATCCGCTCTTCAGACCCTAATCCTGGGCAGATGTGAGGACTGGAACAAACTGGGGACCTGATGTGATGATAGAGGCGGAAATGCCTTTCACTTTTCCGGCGAGGGTTCTCTGAGCTTAGGAGTTAGAGATCTGGGTGTGGCAGGGGAGCATGAGTCTCACTCCACTCTTGAACCACTCAAGTATTTTTCTTTGGTTATACCTGTGTGAAAGTGTGTGCAGGCGTGACTATCTACATATGTCATGGAACCATAAACCTTCAGAGTTGGAAGGGACCTTATAGACTTTGTGTTACACAGACTGGACTGAAGGCCCAGAATCAATTATTCACTAATATGATAGTGAAACAAAAATATCAGAGGCTATGAGTTATGGTAACTGGAAATGGTGGAGAGACAGGGACAGAGAAGTGGAGGGGCAGGTTTGGGGGATAAATTGATTTGGATCATATTGAATTAGAGGAGTTAGTGGAAGATCCAGTTGGCGATGATTTAAAGCATCTAACTCCTTTGCCACAAAATGCATATATCCTCATTCTCCATCAAAGGAAATGAAAAGCGACATCTGCAGGTCCAAGGGTAAGAAGAGGGAGCATCTCTAATGGGTCTTGAGATCTGCAGAGAAGAACTGACTGAATGAGAAGTCTTTATATAGGTGTCCTTAACCTGGTAAGGGGATCTTCAAAGGGACATGGGGTCACTCTCCTTGTATCTTCCCAGCTGAACGGGTGACATCCTTGGGGAAGGACTGGCATCGTCCCTGCCTGAAATGTGAAAAATGTGGAAAGACGCTGACATCAGGAGGCCATGCAGAGGTAAAGAAACTCCAGAATATAAAGAGAGTGTAAGGGTAGAGACTTAGAGGTAAAGGGGTGGCTAGGTGGTACAGTGGATAAAGCACCAGCCCTGGAGTCAGGAGTACCTGGGTTCAAATCGGTTTTCAGGCACTTAATAATTACCTAGCTGCGTGGCCTTGGGCAAACCACTTAACCCCATTTGCCTTGCAAAAAAAAAAAAGGAGAAAAAAAAGGAGACTCAGAGGTAAAGAAGTCATGGGTGGGTGAAAATGTCATGCCTAGGGATGAGTTTGCCTTTAGTCGCACTTTAAAAGGCTGTCCTTAAAATCAGTTTTCTTCCTGCCTGTTTGATCTGCAGCACGAAGGGAAGCCCTATTGTAACCATCCCTGCTATGCAGCCATGTTTGGGCCCAAAGGTGAGATACTCTGCTGCTGACTGTTCTTCCCATATTATGATCCTATTTCTTTGCCTCCCTTCCTTCCTCTTATCTTTTCTTCCCCAAACCATCTTCCAATCCCCAACTTCTGACTTTTTTTTTTCTTCAGGATTTGGAAGAGGAGGTGCTGAAAGTCATACTTTCAAATAAATCCAGGTAATAGCTCATCCCTACCAAATTTGCCTAAGTAAATGGGCAATATGCAAATAAGATAAGTTAATTCTTGGTCTTTTTGGCATGCCCTTTACTATTTTTTCTGACACCAGGCCTCAGAGGGTCTAGTTTGGGGGGCTTGAAGTTGGGGACTGGAAGAGTGTTTGGGGTGGACTAAGGATAGGTACAGGGTTTAAAGGATGGATTTGGATAGGGCAGACTTGGTATCACAGGTCTAGGGATTTCATATTTTAGGGCAGACCTCAATGTGATCTCTCTGTCTCTTTCTTAACAGGTTCTGGGAAGCCTCCACTTCATCTGTGTTGCTTCTCTTGAATCTACAGGCAAATGTCAGCTGGACTTGACCCCTTGTAATCAGTCATGTCCCCCAATAAACCCGATACATACTGACCTATTTATTGTACTATCTACTTGGGGTACAAGGGTGGGGAATTTCAGCTAAACCACTTTTATGGCTCTGGGAACTCAAAGAAACTCAGGGCCCTTGTGAGGATCCATCTCTGTGCCTTGCCTACTGATTTCAATCTGCCTGTTGGGATCATCTCCTCTGATGCCATGGAACCTTTGTGCTAGAGAACCCAAGCGTTCACTTTACAGTACCTCTTAAACCAAGCAGTTCCTGACTGCTTGAATTCATTTCCTCAGTTTCCCAACAAGGAATGAAAGATTGGCTTATCTGTAACTTAATTACCCATGTGTCACTGGGTCTGGGATTGTCCTCTTTTCCTTCCCCCCCTTTTTTTTTTAAGATTTATTTACAATGGAAAAAAGGAGTGACACATAAGATTAAGTTCATTATAAATAATAATTAATAAACATTAAGTATATACTTATGTATTAGGCACCCAATTTGATTCTGAGACACAAGGACAAAATGAAATCTTTGGTCTGGAGGATATATACAGGATGATAAAATACACTGAATTCATGCTTTATGAGGATCATTTGAAGGGGATGATGGGATGGAAAACCTAGAGAAAAGACTGGAGTAGGGGATGGGAGTGCCTTAAGTATTTGAAGGGTTGAAATATGGAAGAAAGATTAGACTTGTTCTTTTTTGGCTCCAGTGGTCAGGAGTGGGAACAATGGGTAAAAGTTGCAAATAGAAAAGTATACCATTGATGTCAAGAAAGCCTTCCCAAACCACTTTGGGAAGGAATCAGCTTCCATTTATTTGAAGTCTTTAAGTAAAAGCTAGGAAGAGTGGATAGGTCTGGAATAAGGATCAGACTCCAAAGTTTAAAGCTGGCCTCAGATACTAGCTGTGCCATCCTGGGTAAGTCACTTAGTCCTGTTTGCTTCAGTTTTCTCATCTGTAAAATATATTGTAGAAGGAAATAGCAAATCATTCTAGTATCTTTGCCAAGAAAACTCCAAAATGGAATTATAAAGAGTTGGACATGATTAAATGAGTGAAAAACAAGAGGCAAAAGTTGGATTGCCAGATAACACTGTTCTTACAGATATGGGTTGGGTGAGATGGTTACTGAGATTTCTTCCAGTCTTCCAATAAAATTCTTTTCTTTGATGATCCTGAGACTCTGGCAGTCATCTTGTGACTTTCTTGGTTTCCTCCTTAATTTTTTTATAAGTTTCCACACTTCTAAAATGGCACTCATAATAGCATCTATTTTGCAGAGTTTTTGGAAGGATCAATTGAGATATTTGTGTAAGTGCTATATAAATGCTTATTTGCTTCTCCATTCCCCTCTCTCCCTTTTAAAGGCAAAGTCCAAGGGCTAATTTAGTTGTATGAACTCTATCATTCCTGAGTAAGCAACTGATTATCTTCCCTGTTTTGAATAGAAATCAAACTTGAGTAAATTCCAAAACAAAGGTCCTATCACTGAAGACATGAGGACCTAGGATATTATTACATGAATTTAGAAATTACTTTGATTAGCTAACACCAATTAAGCCAGAATGAATCAGGGAATAGATTTTTATTACACTCAGACTGTGTGTGTGTGTGTGTGTGTGTGTGTGTGTGTGTGTGTGACATACCCCACCAGCAGGAATGTGTGTCCCTCATAATTCAGCTAGTAGTAATTATATAATGCATAAAGCAAAAAAAAAAAAAAAATTAAGTTCCTTAAGGAGAATGTATAATATTAGCTCCAGGGGATGGATAAGGAAAGTGTCCTCATTAGTATATTACTTTCACTACATCTAGAGGAACTGCCACCAGGCTAGATAAGAGAGATTTAAATCTTCCCCTTTTAAAAATTTGAATAGTTGTTTTGATGGATAGGGTTGTCACATTCTGTTGTCGGATACCACATACTGTTGCTTGTCAGGTGCTGATGGTGTGCTGTGGTGCCTTACTGATATGGGAAGAAGAGAAACAAATTCAAGGCAAAGAGACTCCTACAGCAGCTAGACCATCACAAAGAGTCCTATTTCCTATCAATCAGAACATGGGTGGAAGAGTTCAGGTAAAGGCAAGTGAGAAGGATGCCTTGCACAGGATACCTTTTACTAAAATAAAGAATTGTGTAAGTAAGTCATGCCACATCTTGGTTGGTTGGCATGGTCCCCTTTAATACCAAAGTATGATTAGTAGTTTGAGGGGCAAAAGCGCTGACTTTTCAGAAACATAGTGCTAAATTAGTCTAAGCCATAGGCCTCAGTTTATTTCTCAAGAATCAGGTGAGTGTGAGAACCGGGCTAGAAAAATTGTCACCCTAACCTTGTAAGATGTAAACAAAGACAGACCCTCCTGGGAAAGCTTAGGTATACCTCCCTTCTCTTCAGACCATCAAGTTTGACCAATTGTTGTAAGGGTTGGCAGAAAAGAGGAGGGGGAATGGGGTGTGGTTTTTGTGTTTTTTTTTTTAACCCTGCTTCAGCTTCTGTAATTCGGCTTTTCTTGCTCTCTTTCTCATAGAGAGTTAGTAACTGCCCCGCTTCTTGCAAGAACTGAATTAAATTTTAACTCTTTGCTGCCACTTTGAGAGGACTCCGAGTAGTTATTTTGCGTTAGGGTTTAAATTCCCCACACAGTTTTTGGGGACTCGTCCCAGGATAGTGGTCTCAGGGAGAGATGACCCCTGACTCAGATCAAGGGCAGGCACCTGTTGAGAGTTTTATTCCAACAGTCCTTGATGCTGGTCCGGGAGTCTCCCTCTCCCTGAGACAAATGACCAGAAGCAGAGTAACTCAGTGGAAGCAAAGACCAGGGACGGATCTGAAAAATTTCCCTGAAGGAAACCTGGCCGGTGGAGTTGCAGTCGAAATCTGGTGAGTCCTAAGAGTAGTTGGCTCACTGGAGCACCAAGTGCTCTAGGGTGACTGCTGGTGGGCCGGTGACCCCCAGTGAGCCTAGTAGAGACTAGGACAATTCGTTGAGTCACTGTTGAGTCACGGACTCGGAGGTGCCAGTGGCGGACCTCATGCTAAATTATGGGGAAAAAAGAACAATCTGAAGTTAATGCTGCAGCAGGAGATTAGGAAATACCAAAGGACAATCCATTAGGCAGCCAGTTGCAAGATTGGGACCAATCACCAAAATATCAAAGTAAGGATAAGAGAAAAGCTAATTAAATATTGTTATTTCATATGGGTTGATAAAAATTTGGGTGGTGGAGTAATTTGGCCAGAATATGGCCCTGCCAAAGATTGGGTATGTCAAAGGTTGAATTTATTTGTGAATGACAGGGACCTGCTGAACCCCAAAAGAGCTATATGCAACTCTGGCTCCTGGACACCCAACTATTCCTAAGTAGAACACAGGAGGAGAAAAAGGAGGAAAGAGAGGTCCCACCTCACCCATGGGACCCCCTCCTTGCTCTCCTTCCTCCCTATGCATCTTTACCATCAGGCACACCAATCCCTGCCCCCTTCTCTCTAGAAGTGAGCATTAAATGATTTGGGGTGGAAGGGATTAGAGTGTCCTGGGAGAAGTTGTAATTTACTGGAAGGGAAGTAGAATATTTATTTAGGTAGATCCTTCCTGGGTTGAAGGGATGTGTATGTGTGTGTGTGTGTGTGTGTGTGTGTGTGTGTGTATGAATATATATATATTATATATATATATATATATATATTATCTATATTCCCAAGCCCAAGAATAAGCAGGCTTGGAGGAAATTTCTAGGATTGATAGGGCATTGCAAGAGTTGGATCAACTCCTATGCAAAGGCACTGCATAAATATCTATTAGAGCAAAGCCCAAGATAGGATATTATGGGATTCAAAAGATAGAGTTTTAAGCAATTAAGAACTATTTTGGTTTCTGCCCCGGTACTATTGTTGTCTCCCCAGACAAGCCCTTCTACTTATTCAGAAGAGGGGTGGCCTTTAGGGGTACTAGCGTAAATAACAGGAGAGCAGCCACACATGGTGGCCCTTTTATAGAAATTTTAGGTCTTATTGTGAGTGTACCACATCAGGTGAGGACAATTTTGAACCAAAAAGTTGGCAGGTGGTTAATGGACTCTCGCATATTAAAATATGAAACAATTCTCTTAAGAAAGGGGATGATTTGATACCAACTCAGGATTGTAACCAGAGTCCAGCCGAGTTTCTGTCTGCTTCCCCTGAGGATTCTCAGCAATTAGAACAGTTATTTGGAAGTTGTGAATTTTCAGACTAAAGTGAGAGAGGATTTACAGGAATCACCCATTCCACGTGGGGAAGATTGGTTTGTAGATGGATCCTCGAGGGTGGTGGAAGGAAAAAGGATGAATGGATATGCTATAATAGGTGGGAATAAAAATACAGTTGTTCAAACTGGAGACCTTCCAAAAAGATGGTCTGCTCAGACTTATGAACTGCACTGAACCAGGCATTAAAAGAATTGGAAAACAAAGGAGGGACTATCTATACTGATTCCAAATATGCTTGGGGAGTGGTACACATATTTGGGAAAATATGGAAGGTGAGAGGAATGATAAATAGTAAAGGAAGGAGCGGCTAGGTGTTGTAGTGGATAGAACACCAGCCCTGGAGTCAGGAATACTTGAGTTCAAATCTGGCCTCAGACACTTAATTACCTAGCTGTGTGGCCTTGGGCAAGCCACTTAACCCCATTGTCTTGCAAAAACTAAAAAAAAAAAAAAATAGTAAAGGAAAAGATTTGGCCCACAATTCCCTAATAAAAGAAGTTTTAAATAATTTGCTTAAACCCCCATTATTGCAGTAATACATGTCAAAGGACATCAATCAGGGAACTCATTTGAAGCTAGGGGTAACCACCTTGCTGATGAGATGGCTCAGAGAGCTGGGGAAGGAAAGCTTGGAGGACTGAAAGGTATGTTATTATTAATACCAAAGATTCCTTCATGCATCTTTCCACCATCCTTTACCAATAAGAAAAAAGCAGAAAATGTTGGACTCGGGGGCTAAGGAGTCCAATGAGGGCCATCAGCATTTGCCTGATGGATGGGAAGTGCTGAACAAAGCAAGTGAGGCAAGTCTTGCAGACTTTACATCAAGGCAGTCATTAGGGAGTCCAAAATCTGTGTGATGTGATCTTAGCCAAGTATGTATCTCATGCCCTCCATACAATAGCCAGGCAATTGGTAGATGGGTGTCTCATTTGTCTAAGGACAAATAGGGCTGCCCAGCACCGAATGCAGAATGGTGGCAGGGGGACAGCCTCTGGGAACTCGACCCTTTCAGAGCATACAGATGGATTTTACTGAGCTGCCTCCTGTTGGTCGCCTCAAATATCTGTTGGTCATAGCAGACCATTTGACCTCCTGGGTAGAGGCCTTCCCTCTTTCAAGGGCAACTGCCCCCATGGTCAGCAAAATGCTGCTAGAACAAGTAATTTCCCAGTATGGTATGGTGGACAGGATTCATTCGAATCAAGGGACACATTTTACCTCCAAGGTTCTCCAGTCCCTGGCTGAAGCCTTGGAAATTTCCTGGGAACTACATACTCCCTGGCATCCGCCCTCCTCTGGCAAGGTAGAAAGAATGAATCAGGAAATTAAGAGACAGTTAACAAAGTTATCTCTTGAGACACAATTACCTTGGACCAAATGCCTGCCCCTTGCACTGTTAAGGATCAGGATAAAGTCTAGACAGGACATCGAGTTATCTCCTTATGAGATGTTGTATGGCCATCCATTTCTTGGCCCAGTTGAACAATGGGATCCTAGTTTAGATAATAAGGACAAGTTTGTCAGGGAGTATATATAAAGGTACTAGCCCAATATTTGAAAGACATTCAACTAAAAGGACTTATTGCACAGACTCCTCCTTTAGGATTTGCAGTCCATAAATTTGAACCAGCCGATTGGGTGTTGATCTGGATGTGGAAGGAGGAAAAGTTGACTCCAAATTGGGAAGGACTGTTTCAAGTTCTCCTGATCTCAGACACTGCTGTGTGAACCCAGGAGCAAGATTGGATCCACCATACCATAGTAAAAAGATTTGTGAATCCACCAAAAGAATGGACTGTGGATTCTGAACCCACAAATAAATTGAAACTGCATTTTAAATGAGTATAGGACTAATGGACTCTCCAACACCTTGCCCAGGAAGTGGAGGATTCTTAGTATTCTCCCCTTTGTTATAATTTTGTTATCACTCCTTTGCTTCCTAGCTGGTATAATTGTATATAACATAAAGGATGTTGGGTACAATTACAGTGTCACTCCCTGGGGTTGGCCCCCTTTGCTTTAAGACTACAATCCTGCAGAAATGTGCCTTAGATATCATGTTCTCAGAGTGTCCCTCTTAAATTTGAGCCTATTGTTATATCAGGCCTCAGTTTTAGACTCCTTTGAAGAGAACACTTTTCAGAATTTAATTCAAACCATTGCTAATATTTTCAATGTAACTAACTGTTGGATATGTGGGGGGCCTCAAGGGTTCAGCACATAGCCATGGGTGCTGGTTCCACTTGAACCTGTTTGGTTATTGAGTAAAAAGTCCTTAGTACATAGTGGAAGTGGATTTTGGAATGAGGAGGAAGAACACCAATGGCCACTGGCAGAATCCGTGACAGGGAGGTATTGCCTTAACCAAACTGGGAAGGGACTTGACTTAGGACAAAGCAGTTGCAGGTGGACTGTCTCTGCTAAGACTGACAATATACAATTAATGCCAGATTGCAGTTGGTACCAGGCCCTTGGGATAGGACCCATGTACAGTGTAATGATGCTACCTGGGTTAGATGTCATACTGACAAAATGGATAAGAATCATTGCCAATATATACTCAGTGGAGTGGGAAGATGTAAAGGTGATCTATCCATAGTAGAATGTAAAAAGTATAATCAGAATAATGATCCCCTGATTACTCAGCTCCAAAGTTGGAGATGGGTAAACAACAATGGATGGGAAGGGGTCTTTATTACTTTTTGGAGTGCCAGAAATAGAGGTGGAGAACCTTGCATGGAGAGATGTAGCTGGGAGGAAGGGCCACAATTGTGGAAATGCCAGTACAAAAATGATGGGTAGACGAGGTGTGATGGAGGCCCTCTAGGGGATCAGGATACACAGTATTACCCTGTAACAGAATATAATCAGACCAGGATTTTCCAGAAAAAGAATCCAGCTCTAAAAGGGCATTATTGGGTATGTGGTCAAACAACCTATATACACCTCCCACTAAATTGGACAGGGATCTGCTATATAGGATTAATTAGACCTAAGTTCTTTTCCCTCCCAGATCAAATAAGAAGTTCTTTGGGTGTTCAATTATATGATGACATAGGAAACCAGAAACAGTATAGATACTTCTCTAACGATAACTGGAGATGCTAATGGTTAGGGGAATGTCTGGCCCCCACAAAGGATAATTAAGGAGTGTGGCCCTGCTATGTGGGCGCAAGATGGGACTTGGGGATACAGGACACCAATCTATATGTTAAATAGAATCATTAGATGTCAGGCTGTAGTGGGAATTATAATAATCAAATGGCAAAGGCACTGGACTTATTGGCAGATGAGATCACCCAAATTAGGGAAGCTGTACTACAACACAGATCAGTGTTAGATTATCTGTGGTCTGAGGAAGGGGGTGTTTGTGGAAAATTGAATTTGTCCACTTGTTGTATGAAAATTGATAACTATGGAAAATTGGTGAAGGAGATCACCACAGAAATTAGAAAAATAGCCCATGCCCCTGTCCAGACTTGAAACTCTCCCTTTAATACTTCATGGTGGGCTTGGTTCAGAGGGAGGCTGGTGGCATCAATTAGTATGGTATGGACTTCTAGTATTGATAGTCTTGATAATCCTCCCTACCTGTATACCATGCATGATATGGTTGGGTACTAGTATAGTTCATAAAATCCTCCCTCAAATACTTCGGGCTGAAGACCGAGTCCAAATAGGAGAGCAGGTTGGACTCCTGTAAGCCAAGATAGTGGAGATGAAGAAATTGAACAGTATTGTGAGGAGTTATTACAAAAATTCAAGCAGAACAGGGGTAGAATGGGTGAAAAGTCAGCAGAGAATATAATAAAAAGAGGAGGGATTGTGAGGGGCAAAAGTGTTGACTTTTCAGAAACATAGTGTTAAATTAGTCTAAGCCATAGGCCTCAGTGTCTATTTCTCAAGAATCAGGTGAGCCTGAGAACCCGGATCTCCAGCTAGAAGAATTATGTCACCCTAACCTTATAAGATGTAAACAAAGACAGACCTTCCTGGGAAAGCTTAGGTACACTCCCCTTCTCTTCAGACCATCAAGTTTGACCAATTGTTGTAAGGGTCAGCAGAAAAGAGGAGGGGGAATGGGGTGTGGTTTTTGTGGTTTTTTTTTAACCCTGCTTCAGCTTTTGTAATTCGGCTTTTCCTGATCTCTTTCTCATAGAGAGTTAGGACCTGCCCGGCTTCTTGCAAGAACCGAATTAAGTTTTAACTCTTTGCTGCCACTTTGAGAGGACTCTGAGTAGTCATTTTGGATTAGGGTTTAAATTCCCCGTACGGTAGTAATAATTAGTAATTAAACTTGTATCAATTAGGAGAGCAAAGAAAGACACTTAAGAAAAACCACTTTACACAGTTCGTCCTACAGTGTATGTAGGTGTCATACACAGGAAAATGGTGACTATATAATAAAATGGAATTAGTTATGTCCTCCCAAATACTCAATTTCAACAAAAGTTAAGCCAGGAATTCTCTTATGACAATTGCCCTTCAATTATAGTACATACTTCTTGATTGACTAACCGGACCAGGTGCTTATCCCAGGTCCTAATCCCCATATTCTTATCTTTGTCCTAGTTGGAGAATGCAAGTTCTTGCCTCAGTCCTATTTCTTAATCATTCTCACGCTGCATCCCCTATATTGAGTTACCGTTATCTGGTTCTAACCCTGATGGGAATTGACTAAACCCAAGGTGAAGATTGCAGAAGCTTCTATCTAGGTTCCTGGTTGGTTGGTTCAGATCATATAATCTCGACCACATTCTTGTACATCCCAACAATCTCCTCTCTAGATAATCTTAATTTAATTAAAGTTTCCTGGAAGGCATTTTTCATAGTTAGATACATAGTTAAATTGGAACCATTGCATGCAAAAGTAAAGCAAACAATATAATAACAATTAGTAGGCTGTCCTGTCTGTTCCTGACAACAAATTCCAAATGACAAAATCAGTTATCCTTTCATGTTTAGTTTAATTCAGTCCCTTTCTTAAATTCATATTACAATTCAGGTGCTGGCTTAATATTACTGGTCTGGGTAAACTCATATGTGCAATATTCAGTCAATGTATGTTGAAACAGCAGATTTCTAATTCTGTCATCTTGATTTTAACTGTTTACTTCATGATGGCATTTGCTTCTGGAAAAATTTTGTCTTTGAAATTATATGTCAAGGGGTCTATCCTTGAGAAATTGTATAGTTTGGTTCACTCAAACGCAGTTACATGTATCCCTGAACCAACCTCTCTGTGTTTTCTCACTTGTTTGTCAGTTGTTAACAGTACCTGGAATGGGCTGTTTGATAACAGTACCTGGAATGGACTGTGTTTCTAGGGTAGATTCCTTCCAGTTTCTCCCGGAAAGATCAACTTCCAGTTTCTAAACCAGTTCTGGAGATTTCTAGGTAATGATGTTTAAACTTGCTAGCAATAAGTTTTACATAATTTATTTACAAATCCTAATCACATTGATCTTCTAGGAATTAATTCATATGGTAATTGTCATAATACCTTATGGACTTAACCTTGTAAACATCAGAAATATACAAAGAAAATAAAATAAAGCTATTTGTAATTCATCTGAAAATTTAGAGAATTTCTTTACACTACATGTTTTTTAAATATTTACCTGAATCTTATCCCTTTGCAGGGATAATACTATCTGTAAATTAGAGGAAAAAATCTCTCCTTTTCAAAAAAGAATCTTTGAAGAAATATCTTTGTTAAAAAAAAATCTTGGGGGTGGCTAGGTGGTGCAGTGAATATATCACCAGCCCTGGAGTTAGGAGGACCTGAGTTCAAATCCTTCCTCAGTCACTTAATAATTGCCTAGTTGTGTGACCTTGGGCAAGTTGCTTAAGCCATTGCCATAAATAAAAAAACTTTCTGATTCTCAACATTATTAAAGAAACCTCAAATAGAAATAAAAAAGATTCAAAATCTCTTGACAATAAATTAAATAATTTGTATATATATATATCCCAGTCCAACTTGAGATTTTGCAAACCATTGATTAAAACACATCTAAGACAGATACTGAAATATATTCTGAGGCTGTGTATTTAGGTATTTGTATGGATAGCCATCTACAAATACTCAGAGGGACCTGAAAGAAGCTCAGCAAGTCCTTATTATTTCCAGGATAAATTTTAACTTATATCTTTATGTACATCAGCTTTATTTAGCCTTCTCGATTGTTTTTAACTGGGACAACAACTTATCTTTTACCAGTAGAAAATATTTGAAAGGCAGTCACTTCTCAAATTGAAATATTCTAATTTCAAAATTTTTTCCAAAATGAAACTTATTAATCCTTTAAAAATGAAAACTTTCACATCTTTATTACATCATTTTTTATTATTAAGTGTCTGTCTGAGGTCAGATTTTTTTAAAATTTTTATTTATTTAAGGCAATAGGGTTAAGTGACTTGCCCAAGGTCACACAGCTAGGCAATTATTAAGTGTCTGAGGCTGTATTTGAACTCAGGTCCTTCTGACTCAGGGCCTGTGCTCTATCCACTGTGCCATCTAGCTGACCCCTGAGGCCAGATTTTGAACTCAGGTACTCCTGACTCCAGGTTCAGTGCTCTATCCTCTGCTCCACCTAGCTGCTCCTGAAGTTATAGTTCTTAAACTGAGCAAAGAGATGTCAAGTCTAAGAATTTCCCCAGTTGCTTAGAATAAGAAGTTGAAATAAGGAAAAGCCAAATCAAAGCAATAGGGTCCTATATACTTGCGTTCCAATATGGCAGTTTAATAATTGTAATAAATAGATCCATTTTAAAAAACTTTTCTTGCCATGGTCAGAAAAATTCGGCCTAAGTCAAAGTCATAGTGTTGACCATAATTTTCTTTTTTTTTTTAATTTTTCTTTTTTCTTTTTAGGTATTTTGCAAGGCAAATGGGGTTAAGTGGCTTGCCCAAGGCCACACAGCTAGGTAATTATTAAGTATCTGAGACTGGATTTGAACCCAGGTACTCCTGACTCCAGGGCTGGTGCTTTATCCACTGTGCCACCTAGCTGCCCCCCCCCATAATTTTCTTAAGCTGAAAATGAAATAACAAAAAGTCAGTTTTATCCATGAAGATTTATTCTTTAGGATCTTACTGAACTCATGGGTAGATGGTATCATTAAAGATACCAACCAAGAGCTTAATGAAAAAACAATATTTACAGAAATCTCACAAAAGATTGTAAAATTTTTGATGACCAACCAATTGGGTTACACATTGGTACATAAAGGTATCATTAATTACTTTGATTCTCTAACCCAACCATAAGATCTCTTCTACGTCAGAATTGAAAAGATCCAGTTGGCAACAGGACTACTGTCTCCTCTTCCGACTTTATATTTTATGTTATCAGATATGATATAGACATGTAAAACATTAGGATTTCTCCCTTTCTAAAATGTCATTAGGTATAGGAATTTATTCAGTCATTAAGTATAGGAATTATTCAGTTATCTCTTATAGAAATAAGCAGAACAGTTTTCTGCCTACTCAGGATGGTCTTTAATTGCTTGGACAACTGTGAAAATCCAAACTTGCAGATACTCAGAGAGGGTTTTCCTTGAATGGTAGAGTACTGGATTCACAATAATTCAAATAGCTATATCTGAATTTAAAACCCAGACTAAATCAAATTACAGCTCTACTTCACAAAGTAAATTTCATTGTTCATAACTTAGTGCAGGATACAGTTGCTTTTCATAGTGTAATAAAATTTAAGTACATAAACCCAAAACCCCTTTAATTCACTTATGTGGATGTCCTAATATAGCAATTATTAAGGATTAAGAAAATAATCTTTAATTTTGAGGTTTTTATGCAGAAAATGAAAACATGATATTTCACTCATAACCCAGAAAAACAAGTGAGTGTTGTTAGCATGGATGCTTGTTCAGAGGTTTCTGACTTTTTAGCTCTTCTGGGACACATCACCTGACCAAAACTCCTCAAGGGTCACATATCCAATTCATATCCATTCAAGAATATAATACAACCCACAGAAAGAGCACAACAACAAATGCTTGGACCTCCCCTTCCCCCTTGAATGACCCAGAGGACTGCTGTGGCCTCCAGGTTGCAGGTTGGACACACCTATATTAGTTAATCCTTAAAGTAAAAAAGAAAAACTTTTAAAATGCGACGTGTTGACTCAAAATTGACTAAGTTGACTCAATGATATAACTATAATACATACTACTCCAGATAGAATTTCATAATTTTCATAATAGTCACACAATTCTTCCCCTATTTATCATCTAGGGACAGCTAGGAGGCATAGCGGGTGGAGCTCTGGCCTTGGAGTAAGGAGGATGGCAATTCAAATTGCCTCATTTCTAGAGCCATCTCCAGTCGCCTTAATTCATATCTGGCCACAGGACTCAGATGACTCTGGAGGAGAAAGTGAGATTAGTGACTTAGTATAGTACTCCCTCACTCAAATCTAATTCCTGTGTTTGTCATGGTAGTACCTCTCTCATGTCATGGTCTTTGTTGAGAATAAAGGGCAATCATCAATCATCATCATTTCTATGTGATAAGCAAAGTTAGGTCATTTCCCACTTCGACGTTGAATTGAGGAAAGGCTTAGTTCCTCTGTAATATAATGTCCTATATCATGTCTAGTTTCAGGGTAGAATATACAGAATCTTTATTTAGATACTCTTTGAAGTACTGAAGGCAATTTTTAACCCCCAAAATTCGGGCTAGGTAAGAGTTCAAAGTTACAAAATGACAGGATTCAGAACAAAAGAAAATTAATATTCACAAAAATTATATTCTAGGTATCATTTCTCAAATTAACAGCATATACTATACAAGGATTTCGTAAATTTGCCATGCTGGAAATTAAGGACAATATGAATACAAATCAATATCACGAATTTAAAACATAGACCCAAAACAAAACTTATTGCCAGTCAAATTGAAGCTGAGGAACTATGGGGACAGAGAAATATTGTAATCTTTTATATTGGAAATAAATTTTTATAATTTTTTCCTGTACTGTTAAGATATTTCTCTTTTTCTCTTCTATATTGTCTTTTGTAAACCCAATTTCTGGCAACAGACATTCCCTATGTTTTTGTGAAGTGTAAGTCACTCTCGACACCTAGCTATATAGATAGTATATGATGAATGACCTTGGTCACACATCCCTAGGATAGTTATACATGCCTTGTTAATGTTACCTTGAACCAAGTATTAACCCTTCCTAAATGTGGTCCCCTTACACAGATCTCAAGGGGAATTTAAGGAGAAACTGATTCATGCCTCACTCTTTTGCTTTTCCTGTACAATTTGCACAGGTAGCTACTGCACATTTTTTTTCTCTATATGGCTTTATTCTCTTAAAGAATTCAATGCTTTCTCTATCTCTTATTTATTATTGGTTTGCTGTAATTTTCCTAATACATTTGTTCTTTTTTTTTTAACCTTTGCACTCTGGTGTAAGATGGTTTCTGAGTTCATCAAATTGAACCTAGAAAACCTGACATAAAAATGACATCAATCTGGTTAAATGCCGTTTTGAATTGTCATAAAGAAAAAAGAAAAGATCATTTCATTCATCTATTGAGTTGCATTTATAGTTAGAAAAGTAGCTCCTATTCTTAAAATCTGTAAATATTTTACCTTGATGTCATACTTCAATTATATTTTAAAGTTGATTCTATTTCAATTATATTTTGTGTGTCTTATGTTATATCCTAATGTGTTATATAATATTCTAATGTGTTACCTTATATTCTATTACAATTATATCACTGATGTCATAATTTAAAAAAAAAACAAATCAACACATCTCATTTTAAATGAAATTGTTTTACAATTTTGTTTAGGATAATCTCAATAAAATAAAATTTAGGTCTACAGTTACAAATGGTATAATACAGAATCCCAGTTATCCCAAGGGCCACTCACTACAAGTACTTAAAATTATAGACTCTATTAATTTCCTAAGTTGAGCATGCAGTCTTGAATTTTTGAGGTACCATTTCATCTCTTCTAAAACAGGAATTTCAAATACAATCTCAGTTACAAAGTAATGAAACCTTGAATGTATACTCACTATTTAAAGATTAGAATATACCCTGTCTATTTGTCCTTCAAGGTCAGAATTTTAATATACTATAATAAAATTATTTCATGTTTCAAATTTATTTTTATGTTCTCCATTTGGTAAATGTAAATATGAAACAGAAGAACTCTTGGGCATAGAGAAATGTTGTAATCCCCCCCCCCCCACTATTCTTCTGCATTAAGATTGTTAACGTAATGCTTTCCTTTCTCTCTATTTTTTTTTTTTTTTTTAGGTTTTTGCAAGGCAAATGGAGTTAAGTGGCTTGCCCAAGGCCACACAGCTAGGTAATTATTAAGTGTCTGAGACCGGATTTGAACCCAGGTACTCCTGACTCCAAGGCCGGTACTCTATCGACTACGCCACCTAGCTGCCCCTCTATTGTTTCTTACAAGCAAACTCCCTATCATCAAGGAATGTACCTAAAAAAATAGGCACCTTTTAAAAATAGTTAATCTTTTATACTAAAATAATCCTATCTAAACTAGTTTCTCCAAGTTATCTCACCAGGCTATTCTAGTTATATATCATAAATTCCTTAAGGCTATCTTGAGTTATCAAAGACCCTAATTCCCAGTAACCTTAAGTTGAGAATTTAAGGTTTCTCTACAGTTCTGCATTCCTCAGGCAAATGCAGGAAAACAACCCCATGTCATACAATAAGTCACTCCTTAGTCTCTCTGAGTGTCATGCTACTCCTCCCCCCAACTCCTTCTTGCACAGAAGGTGGGCTATATTCCCTAAAAGAGTTCTGCTCACCTTTTCCAAATTGCTGAATTTAGGTTATCTTAGCGAATCAACCCAGATGTTTAATTTACAACTGTATTTCTCTCCCTTTCCCCTTCCCCCGTACTTAACTATCCTTTATATTTTCACCAGTCCAGTTAACTTGTAACTTTTTGCAGTAACCTGTGAACCTTTTGCAGTATTCTGTGAATTAAAATTTAAGCCTTTTCTTACCCTCTTCCTGAATCAGAGACCCTAGTGATTTCCTCACTTGAAAGAACCACAGCTGTCTCTCTTGGAACTTCCTACCCTACAACCAGGTCCTGGCTGCAAATGTATAGAATACTATTGATTTTAAATTGTACTACATTATTCTAGCTATAGTTTCACATTAACAAAAATATCTAAATTGCGGAAATAAAGCTTGGAGATCATGAGAAATCTCCAAATTAACTTTAATTATCTGGAGAGGAAAAAAGAACTTCTAAAAATAGGATAATAATTTTATAGACATAGAAATATTCTTATACTCTATCTAAATGAGACATGACAACTTAAACTCTTCTGTAATAAAATAAAAACTATAAGATAGAGAAAATGTTGATAAATGCCTATTAAACTTGAAGTGTGGGAAAGAGAAAAACATTTTGCTAATATTATCAATAGAAAGAGTACTTGTCAAGAAAAAGATTTCAAAAGACCAGTCAAGATATAATAACAATAGTACAATGGATAGATGAAGAACCTGAATTAGTCCAGGCTAGTCCAAGCCAGGAATTTACTGTCTTGGGGGCTCAGGTTTTAGTCTCTCCCCACTGCCCTGGGGTCCCTGCCCAGTATTCAGGATACTGGATCCTAGAGGTTCCGGTACTGGTATTAAATGGAAACTATAATATCCCCAGTTTCCCCACTTTTCCATGAATTCCACAGAGGTTTAACCATCTAACAGTTTTGCTTGGCAGTGTTGCTTATGAGATGCATGGATTACAATTTGAGGAAGGGAGAAGGGAAGATCCCAGACCAGAAAGTATTCCACTTGTCTCCTTCTTCTATGGCAACCACCTGTGTCTGTTGGGAACTCTTTTCTCACTCCATCCCCCTCAAACTAAGGAGTCAGATATGGCAAGGCTCTGAGAGATCCAACCTCACTATGAATTACTTCATCTAGTGTGGGGAGATCAAAAGATGAGATATAACTTCTATCTGGCCAGGACTCGGTCTGAAGGGTGTGGAGTTCCCTTTTGTATCTGGTTCAATGGAGTACTCAGAACTTGAGAGATTTTTAACTAAAAAAAATGCAACCTCCCCCCAACATTCTTATGCCCTCAGGTATAGCTATTCTCAAGTTCTTTAGCAGTTAAGAAGGATAAAAAAATATAAAAGCCATAGCCTGAATGATTAGCTGGAGTCTTTGGAGCAAACTTACCAAAATCCTAAAAACATTTTATATTCTTATTATCTTTTGACAGTTTTTTGGGACCACAATTCAAAGTCAAAGTGGGAAATGACCTAACTTTTGTACTTTTTTAAATTGAATTCCAAACTAACCCAGGTCTGCACTGCTATTTCCCAGCCTATAAAAGTCTTGTTTGATATTGTCAGACTTTTAATTCATGCTTTCCCAGTTCTCCCAGCAGAAACAAAGGCGGGGGAGATATAATTGTTAAATGTAAACATTTGGCACATAGAGTTATGGGTAATTACATGATACACATATTCTTTGACATAGTGGATAGAATTAAAAAAAAAGAAAAAACAATATTATGTTGGATAGAGTGGTAACCTTTGGAGCCAGGAGGATCTGGCTTTTGACACATAAAATAATTTTGAAGTAAACTACAAATAAAATGATGTGTAAACAGTTTAGGAACATTCATAGCTTAAAGTATTAAAAATCCACCTAAGGCCCCTTTTAGCTTATTTCTAGGACTGGCTTTTGCATTTCCCACATGCATGAGACTGAAGCAGCTGTTGATGACTTGAGGTCAGTACTGTCTGATAAAATCTGGCCAAATGACCACTTCAGAGGGAGGCATACATGGTTCTTAGAGAAGAGCATTATTTGTATACTTCAATTAATAAAGTTCCATTGAATATGTACTCTGGCTCCCACTGCCAGGTGTATTTCACTCCTCCCCTAGGGCTTTTCAGTTCCATGAAGGGGGTTTGGAAGGGTATAAACTATTTGCCATTGATTCTGGCCACAATTGATGTTGTTTCCCCAATTGTAGGATGTTCTCTGCACTCTAGTTCCTTTTAACCACTTAACAGTCATATTAGTTTTTAAAAGGAATACTTATTTCATAAGTAAATAGGTGTTAGAGTAAACATAGTCAGTTTGACCATAACACTTTTCTTATTAGGTTTTTATCTTTTTTAAATGTCATTGATGTTTTTAAGGGTGGTACCCCTAAACCCATTTTTTTTCAAAATGCCCTGTGTTTTTTATTATGTGGTCCCTTTTGGGGAAAGTATATGTCACAATATTGCAGAACTGACTGTACAAATGTTACCCTCCTACCCCCAACAATTTGGAGACATAATTTCCATCCCTATCCGCCACCACCTTACACATACCTCATACTCTAAGTCCTGTGTGATCCTGACTGCAGCTCCGTGATATTTGAATTGTGTCCTTCTGGCTGCTTGTAATATTTTCACTTTGACTTGGGAGTTCTGAAACTGGGGGTTTGGGTTTTTTTTTTTTTGGATCTCTTTCTTGGAGAGATTGGTAGATTCTCTCAATTTCTCAATTTCTATTTTGCCCTCTGCTTCTAGGATATCAAGGCAATTTTCCTGTAGTAATTCTTTGGAAATGATGTCAAGTCTATTTTCCTGATCATGACTTTCAGGTATTCCAATAATTTCTTTTTAAATCAATGGTGATTTTATTTCTTTTTTTTACATAAGTCACACAAAATATATTTTTATACACTAAGAACATAGATAGCAATCACTTGATTCTGGTAGAAAAAATATTACATATTCATTGAAAACAAATTTGTCTTTTACTCTTCATACCGATTGAGGTTCTTAGACTCTTTTTGGAGCAGTTTTGGGGTACTGATACCTTCTCCAACTCCTCCAAGCTTCCTGTTAAAACTTTTACAATCTTTTTTTAATTAAAGATATTATTTGAGTTTTAAAATTTTCCCCCCAATCTTACTCCCCCTCCCCCATGGAAAGCAATCTGTCAGTCTTTACTTTGTTTCCATGTTGTACCTTGATCCAAATTGGGTGTGATGAGAGAGAAATAATATCCTTAGAGAAGAGACAAGAATTCTAAAAGGTAACAAGATCAGACAATAAGATATCTGTTTTTTTCTAAATTAAAGGGAGTAGTCCTTGAACTTTGTTCAAACTCCACAGCTCCTTAACTGGATACAGATGGCACTCTCCTTTGCAGACAGCCCCAAATTGTTCCCGATTGTTGCATTGATGGAATGAGCAAGTCCTTCAAGGTTGAACATCACTCCCATGTTGCTGTTAGGGTGTACAGTGTTTTTCTGGTTCTGCTCATCTCACTCAGTATCAGTTCATGCAAATCCCTCCAGGCTTCCCTAAATTCCTGTCCCTCCTGGTTTCTACTAGAACAATAGTATTCTGTGACATACATATACCACAGTTTGCTAAGCCATTCCCCAATTGAAGGACATTTACTTGATTTCCAATTCTTTATCACCACAAACAGGGCTGCTATAAATATTTTTGTACAAGTGATGTTTTTACCCTTTTTCTTTATCTTTTCAGGATATAGACCCAGTAGTGGTATTGCTGGGTCAAAGGGTATGCACATTTTTGTTGCCCTTTGGGTGTAGCTCCAAACAGCTCTCCAGAAAGGTTGTATTCCAATAATTTTTAAATTATCTTTCCTAAATATGTTTTCCATATCAGTTATTTTTTCAATGAGATGTTTCACATTTTCTTCTAATTTTTCATTCTTTTGGTTTTGAAGTATTGTGTCCTGATTTCCTCACAAAATCAGCAGCCTCCCTCATTTCCATTCTACATCTGAAGGATTTGTTTTCCTCAGAGAGCTTTCTTATCTCCTTTTCCATCCGGCTAATTCTGCTTTTTAAGCATTCTTCTCCTCAATATTTTGAACTGTTTATCCATTTGACCTATGCTGGTTTTTAAAATGTTATTTTTCTTCAACAATTTTTTGGATCTCCTTGACTAAGAAGCTGACTTCATTTTCATGTTTTCCCTGCATCTCTCTCATTTCTTTTCCCAATTTTTCTTTTATCTTCCTCACTTGATTTTCAAAGTCTTTTTTGAACTCTGTCATAGCCTGAGCCCAATTTCTGTTTTTCTTGGAGTATTTAGATGCAGGAGCTTGTGCTTCCTCATCTTCAGATTGAGTGTTTTGATCCTTCTTGGGATCATAGGCAAAGTATTTCTCAATGGTGTTCCCTGTTTTTCTCTGCTTACTCATTTCTCCAGCCTGTGCCTGGTTTTGGGGTGCTTCCTGAGCTTTTGAGTTTTTATTGGGGCACTCCCCCCCACAAGGATTATTTGTGTGTGAGGCTCTGTCTTCCTTCCTGGCTGTGAATGACCACAAGTGCACCCCTCTGCCAGGGGGCTGAGGTGGGGAGGGTCCTAGACTGTGATCAGGATCTGAATGTGGTCAGAGCCCTAGAGTCCTGTTCCAGGGACAGAGGACAGACCTTGGAAGTCTCTCTCCACTCCCTTCCCTAGGTTCAACACTCATGCCCTGAGGGCTCCTGCTTACTGGCTTCTGCTTCCAGTTCCTGGATCTGGGCTGGTGGGCTACCCCTCCAACCCGGGGGTCACGGAGCCTTTCCACTCTTTTCCAAGTTACCTTGGGCTGGAGAACTGCCTCACTGGACCCCTCTGTGGGTTCTGTCTCTTGAAAATTTAGTTAGAGTCCTTAGTTTATAAGTTTGGAGAAAGAGCACCTAAGAGAGGAATCCTCTCCTGTTGCCATCTTGGCTCCACCCCCCTCATACTCTAGAGAAGAGGATTAGGTTCACAGTACAACTCAGTTGCTATATAGCATATCTCCATTAAGCTTCAGATTCAAAGCCCTTCTTGGGCTTGAGACTCAAATCACTCTGGCTTCTCCTCTTGGGTTGGCAGCAATATGTAGATTGGTCTCCCTCTAAACTTGACATGGCTTGACCTTCCAAGTCCAGTGGAATTCTACCACCAGTATTGATAACTCAAAAAGGACAAACCAAATAGAACAAAACAAAGCCCTAAGTTCATTTCTAGGAATCACGGAAGAAAAGGAAAGATAAGAGGAAGATAGCTTTTCTCCTCTCATCATATTAGTTCATGGCACCCATGACAAAAATTGAATCTTTACCTTCTCTGGATGCTGAAGGAAACAGAGTTTGAACTTTAATGAAGCAGCCTTTTCTAACCTATTACAAATGCATTGAGAAGTGTTTTAATCTACTAATTAGCATGAGTAAAAATAAATCATCTATCTGTCTGATTCCAGGAGGGTCTTCTGGGAGAAGAAGGGAAGTTACTTAAATGTCAGTTATGATTGAACTTAATGCAGGGAGAGGCAGAACAGGAAAGCCTATTTGTTGGTAGTGAAAGTGCAAACTGAGGGAGCTGAGGACCTCCAAATGCATTCTGATTGTAGATTCAGATGCTAAATGAATGGCCTTTTATGATTATAAATCTTTTATGATTATAAAAGAAACATTTGCTATGTCTGCTCCATGAATCTAGGAGGAGAGTGTCCATTTGGGCAGGGGGAAACCCCAGGTTGTGTGTTTCAAAAGCATTTTCCTATTCTTTGATTATTTATTCTTTTTAAAAATTTATTTATTTATTGAAGACGATAGGGGTTAAGTGACTTGCCCAAGGTCACACAGCTAGATAATTATTAAGTAACTGAGGCTGGATTTGAACTCAGTTCCTCCTGAATCCAGGGCTGGTTTTCTATCAACTGCTCCATCTAGCTGTCCCCAATTGCTTATTCTTGATTACCTTTTTTACTTTAAAATTTTTAGGTGACCTTTGATTTTCTCAACCAAACTGAAGAAAAAGGGTTATGTGCCAAAAACCATATGCACAGTTTACACAGCATGGATTCCTTAACAGGGTCTAGCCACCAGTATCTACTGAACAGCTGACAACCTTGGATTCCTCTTCTTTGTTTTGAATCCCAAAATGATGACCTGGGTCATGGCTAGTACTAAGTATGACTTAGGTTATTGTCCTATATCCTTAAATTCTACTGTTTTTATCAAAAATACCTGAAAGGCCTTCAGTTTGTCAAATGTCCTTTTTTTTATTCAAGATCATACTTAACTTTGCTGGATTAGTTATCTGTGGCTCTTTTGCTCTATGAAATATGGTATTTCAAAGACCTATGATCTTTCAACACAGTAGGTGTTAAGTCTTGTATGATCCTTGTAGTAGCTCCATGTTATTTAAATTATTTTTTCTTGTTATTTGCAATATTTTGTCCTTAATCTCAGAACTTTCAAACTAGGCTTTGTGAGTTTTCCCTCTGTTTTCCTCCTGGGATTTCTTACAGGTGGTAAATGGTGGATCCCCCCCCCCCCCCATTCTGCTTTGTTTTCTTGTTCTAGAACCTCAGGGATATATCCCTTGATAATTTCTTCCAATATTCTATCAATATTCTTTTTTTAAAAATTGTACTTTTCCGCTAGTGCGACTATTCTTATGTTGTTTCTCCTTGATCTGTTCTCTAGAGCCGTTGGATTTTTTTTGATGAATATTTCACATTGTATGTGTGATCAGAATAGTGAGTTATACTGTTCTCCTTAAACAGAATAATCAGAAGATCTGGATGTAGAATAAAAAGGAGTTTCTTTGCTATTTTCAAGTAGAGGCACAACCTCTATAATATGAGTTACAGCTCTGGGAGGAGTGCAAATGGGAGGCACACAAGCCCCTTTTATCCTAATCCCTGATGTAATCCTAATTCCTAAATGCAATCCCAATCCCAGGTCCACTACCTATTGGCTAGATTGGGCTCACACTCTTTCCCCAAGCATCAAGCCAATCAGTGCAAAGCATTTTCAAGCCCTATTTACATAATAATTTGCATATTCTGATTTTGTTTTATCCTCTCAAAGAGAGGTAATTCCATATCCTTTCAGCACAGTGCTGTATAATCTTTGTTGCCACTTCAGTTTGGGGATGTAGAAACTTTTGCAACTCTTACTGATGTGGTTTTGGGAAAAAGGAAGATTCATTGGAACCATGAGGGAGGCTACACTCAGTTATAGTCCCACTCAACATTCTCTTCTATTTTTCAGTCTTTTGATTTTGTTTTATTATTTCTTGGTGTCTTAGAAAGTCATTAGCTTCTGTTGCCTAATTCTATTTTTTTTTAGGTTTTTTGCAAGGCAGAAGGGGTTAAGTGGCTTGCCCAAGGCCACACAGCTAGGTAATTGTTAAATGTCTGAGACCAGATTTGAACCCAGGTACTCCTGACTCCAGGGCTGGTGCTTTATTCACTATGTTACCTAGCCGCCCCCAATTCCATCTTTTTTTTTAGGTTTTTTCCAAGGCAAATGGGGTTAAGCCAATTCTAATTTTCAAGAAATTATTTTCTTCCTTAAGTTTTTGATTCTCTATTTCTAGTTGGTTGACTTTCTTTTCATAATTTTCTTGGATTGTTCTTATTTTTTCCCAATTTTTCCTCAATCTCTATTATTTGATTATTTAAAAGTTCTTTTAGAATTCTTCTAAGAACTCTTTTTGTGCTTGGGACCATTTGATGTTCCTCCATGAAAAAGGAGTGACTATTTTAGCTTCATTATTTTCACCTGAATATGAATTCTGACCTTCCTTATCTCCTTAGTAGCTGACTTTCCCCTTTGCTTAATCATCATCATCATTATCATCATCATTACTATTATTATTTTGTTTTTAGTAGCTATTAGTATAATCAAGTTCTTGTCCCTATTGATGGGAAATGATGCCCCAAGTCTCAGGCCTTCTTACTCTAATTGTCTGAGGTCTTTCTTGGGACTCAACCGTGGACTCTCCTCTTCTAAGCCAGGGACTCCTATCTGGCAAATGCTTTTGCTCCCTCTGGTGGTTGCAAGCTACGGCTTTTTCTCTCTGCCTAGGAACTAAAACCAGGGACTTGACTCTGCTGCAAGTGTCGACAGCCAGTAGGGTCCTTGTCCTTCTATAGAATTCATTAAGTATGTGCTAGTTCTTTCGCCCCTGCAGCAGTAGCTTAGCCGAGGCTTTATCTAGTCAGCATAGTTGTTTTTGGAGTCCCTCAATAGAGGTCCTTCAATCTTCTAATCCCCCTTCAATCAGGGGTCTTGGGCTGCCTCCCCAGCCCAGCTGCTCCACCCCCCCCCCCCTTTCTTGTTTGTTGATTCTGCAGAACTGACCTGGAGGTGTTTCCACTTCACTCAGGCCAGACCTCCAGGGTTCTTCACAAGTTGTTTTAGGAAAACAATTACTTTACCCTGACTTTTATTTATTTCTGATGTTCTACATTCCCTCTGAGGATATGATCTATATCTTTTCTAAAAAGTTTTTTGCAGGGTAATCTGGGTTAAGTGACTGGCCCAGGGTCACACAGCTAGTAATTCTCAAGTGTTTGAGGCCAGATTTGGACTCAGGTCTCCTGACTCCTGTGCTGGTACTCTATTCATTAAACGGCTTAGCTGCCCCTATATCTTTTTTTTTTTGGTGAAGGAGTTTGGAGAACCAAAAGTTTTCTGACCTCTGTCATCTTCTCAGAATCTTCTCCTTTATCCAATAATTCTCTTTTTATTGATATTTTTCCAATTACTTGATATGGAAGTTTTTTTTAACATTTATCCATATGCATAAGCATAATTTTAAGTTATATAATTTTCTTCCACCTTCCCTTCCCAACCCAAATAATTGGTACATACACATTTGTGTTTAACATGTTTACAGATTACTCATTTTCCATATGAGGAATTAAAAATTAAGGCAAAAGCAAGAAAAACATGAGATAGAAAAGAAAAACTTAAAAAGAGAAATTTTTAAAAAGTTGAATGTAAGGGGCAGCTAGGTGGCACAGTGGATAGAGCACTGGCCCTGGAGTACCTGGGTTCAAATCTGGCCTCAGACACTTAATAATTACCTGGCTGTGTGGCCTTGGGCAAACCATTTAACCCCATTGCCTTGCGCAAACTAAAAAAAAAAGTTGAATGTAGTATTCATTCAGATTCTGTAAGGTTTTTTGGTTTTGTTTTTCTTCCTCTGGATGTTAATGTGTACAATTTTCTTATTTCTGCTCCCTTTGCTCAGTATCAGTTCCTATAACTCATTTCATGCTTCTCTAGAGCCTAACCATTTATGGTTTCTTATGGAACAATAATATTCCATACCATTCATGTACCATAATATATTGAGCCATTCCCCAATTGATGGGCATCCCCTCAATTTCCAATTCTTTGTCACTACAAAAAGAACTGCTATTAATATCTTAGAACATGTGGGACTTTTCCCAATTTTTATGATTTCTTCTGGATGTAGGCCTTGTACTGCATCAAAGGAAATGAACAATTGTATTGCTCTTTGGGCATAGTGTCATATTGCTCTGAATCAATGTCCCAGTCCTCCCACAACCTCTCCAACACTGATCATTTTCCTATTTTGTCCTTTTAGTCAATCTCTGATAGGTATGAATTAGAAATCATGGTGGTTTTAATTTGCATTTTTTAAATCAGTAATGCCTAATCTATTCTTTTTTTTTGTATTTAAAGATTTTATTTATTTTGAGTTTTATAATTTCTCCCCTAATCTTACTTCCCTCCACCCAACCCCCACAGAAGGCAATTTGCCAATCTTTACATTGTTTCCCTGGTATACATTGATCCAAATTGAATGTGATGAGAAAGAAATTATATCCTTAAGGAAGAAACATAAAGTATAAGAGATAGCAAGATCACACAATAAGATATCAGATTTTTTTCTAAATTAAAGGGAATAGTCTTTGGTCTTCCTTCAAACTTGACAGTTCTTTCTCCAGATACAGATGGCACTCTCCATTGCAGAGAGCCCCAAATTGTCCCTGATTGTTGCACTGATGGAACGAGCAAGTCCATCAAGGTTGAACATCACCCCCATGTTGCTGTTAGGCTGTACAGTGTTTTTCTGGTTCTGCTCATCTCACTCAGCATCAGTTCATGGAAATCCCTCCAGGCTTCCCTGAATTCCCATCCCTCCTGGTTTCTAATAGAACAATAGTGTTCCATGACATATACTTACCACAGCCATTCCCCAATTGAAGAACATTTACTTTATTTCCAATTCTTTGCCACCACTAACAGGGTTGCTATGAATATTTTTGTACAAGTGATGTTTGTATCCTTTTTCATCATCTCTTCAGGGTATAGACTCAGTAGTGGTATTGCTGGATCAAAGAGTATGCTCATTGGCGTAGTTCCAAATTTCTCTCCAGAAAGGTTGGATGAGTTCACAGCTCCACCAACAATGTAATAGTGTCCCAGATTTCCCACAACCCTTCCAACAATGATCATTATCCTTTCTGGTCATATTGGCCAGTCTGAGAGGTGTGAGGTGGTACCTCAGAGAAGCTTTAATTTGCATTTCTCTAATAATTAATGATTTAGAGCAATTTTTTATATGACTATGGATTGTTTGATCTCATCTGTAAATTTCCTTTGCATATCCTTTGACCATTTGTCAATTGGGGAATGGCTTTTTTTTAAAATTTGACTCAGTTCTCTGTATATTTAGAAATGAGTCCTTTGTCAGAAACATTAGTTGTTAAGATTGTTTCCCAGTTTACAACATTTCTTTTGATCTGGGTTACAGTGGTTTTGTCTATACAAAAGCTTTTTAATTTAATGTAATCAAAATCGTTTAGTTTGTTTTTAGTGATGTTCTCCATTTATTCCTTAGTCATAAACTGCTTCCCTTTCCATAGATCTGACAGGTAAGCTACTCCTTGATCTTCTAGTTTGTTTTTAATATTGTTTTTTATGTCTAAATCCTGTATCCATTTGGATCTTAGCTTGGTATAGGGTGTGAGGTGTTGGTCTAATCTAATTTTCTTCCATACTAATTTCCAATTTTCCCAGAAGTTTTTATCGAAGAGAGAGTTTTTATCCCAGTAGCTGGACTCTTTGGGTTTATCAAACAGCAGATTACTATAATCATTTCCTGCTATTGCACCTAGTCTATTCCACTGGTCCACCACTCTATTTCTTAGCCAATACCACACAGTTTTGATGACTGATGCTTTATAATATAATTTTAGATCAGGTAGGCCTAAGCTTCCTTCTTTTGCACTTTTTTTTTCATTGAATCCCTGGAAATTCTTGACTTTTTATTTCTCCATATGAATTTACTTATAACTTTTTCTAACTCATTAAAGTAATTTTTTGGAATTTTGATTGGTAGGGCACTAAACAGGTAGTTTAGTTTTGGTAGAATTGTCCTTTTTATTATATTAGCTCTACCTATTCATGAGCAGTTGATGTCTGCCCAGTTATTTAAATCTGATTTAATTTGTGTGAGAAGTGTTTTGCAATTGTTTTCAAAAAGTTTCTGAGTCTGCCTTGGCAAATAGACTCTCAAGTGTTTTATATTGTCTGAGGTTACTTTGAATGGTATTTCTTTCTAGCTCTTCCTGCTGTATCTTGCTAGTCATATATAGAAAAGTTGAGGCTAATCCATTATTTCTTAAATTATCTCTCCAAGTCAGTTATTTTTCCAATGTGATAATTCATATTTTCTATTTTATCAATCATTTAAAAAATTTTATTTTATTTAAGGCAATGGGGTTGTGACTTGCCCAGGGTCACACAGCTAGGTAATTACTAATTGTCTAAGGTCGGATTTGAACTCAGGTTTTCCTAACTCCAGGGCCTGTGCTCTATCTACTGCACCACCTAGCTGTCCCTTTTCATTCTTCTTTTTTAAAAAAATTCTTTCTTAATGTCTCATTAAATCATTAGCTTCCACTTGCTGAATTTGAATTTTTAAGGAATTATTTTCTTCAGTGGACTTTTGTACTTCCTTTTCCATTTGACCAGCTTTATTTTTTTAGGAGATCTTTTCTTTAGTGAATTTTTGTACTTCTTTTTCCATTTGGCCACTTTTGTTTTTAAAGGAATTCTTTAGTGAATTTTTGTAAATCTTTTTCCATTTGACCTTTCAAGGCATTTTTCTGTTCCCTGGATTTTTCTGCTTCTTTTACCTTTTGGTCTGTTCTGTTTTTTAAGCTCTTATTTTCTTTACTGTTTCTTGTGAGTGTGTCTTTACCTAATTGTTTACTTTTTTTCATGATTTTGTTGCATCATTCTCATTTTTCTTCCCAATTTTCCCTACCTCTTTTATTTGATTTTTAAAATCCTTTTTAGTTCTTTTATGACCTGAGACCAATTCTTATTTTTCCTTGAGGCTCTGAATGTAGCAGTTTTGACTTTCTTATTTTTCTGACTTTTTATTGTGATTTTTCCTGTCCCCATGGTAACTTCCTATAATCAGGATTTTTTCCCATTGTTTGCTCATTTTTCTAGCTTATTTCCTGACTCTGAAGTTTATTCTAAATTGGGGATCTATTTCTGAAGTCACTGTCCTAAGCTTCAGGTTTTTTTGGTACAGCTGTTTTCAGAGATAATTCTGGGGATCTGTAAGTTTTTGGTTCTTCCAAGGTCCTATGATTTAGGGATAAATGTGTTGACTGCTTTCCTGGCCTGTATTCTGGTCTGTGACCACAGGCATTCTTTTCAGCTCTGGAACTGTGATCAGGGTCCCAGCTCCTCTACTAGTTGCAAATTCTGGTAGGCTAGTACTCATTTTGACCTTGCAACCCAAGATACAAATATGGGAATGCAACAGAGTTCTGCACCCCATGCCTGGTAAAGGGTTTTTTTTTTTACCTCCCTTGGGCTGAGAGGTAAAGAAATAAAATTGTTATCTGATTCAGTCACCCCCAAGGTCTTCTGCCACTTTGCTGGGGCATGTCCTGCAATGGACTGTGTTCTACTTTTCCCCAGTACAACAGATCTTTCCTATTAACCTTCTAAATTGTCTTAGATAGGAAAATTGTTTCACTTTTTCCTTTTGTGGGTTCTGTTGTTGCATAATTTATTTTGAGACATTACTTAAAGTTGTTTGGAGAGATTTGAGAGAGCTTTGGTGAGTCCATCTTTTCTCACCATCTTGACTCTGCCTTCCAATATGTATTCTTTTAAATTTAATCTGCATTATTAACATTTTCTTCATCATTTTCTTAAGTCTGTACAATCAATAATACAATAAATTAAGTTCTGATTTATAGCATTTACTTATTTCTGAGATGTAAATGCTCACACTGAAAACTTAACTGTTGGTTCAAGTGAGCCTCTTTGAACTGACTCTAGCATACCTTTGCAGTCAAGACGGTAAGAAGATGTTTTCAAAATAATCCAGTCTAGAGGTAGTTAGGTGGCACAGCAGATAGTCAGAAGGACCTGGGTTCAAATCCCGCCCTCAGACACTTAATAATTACCTAGCTGTGTGACCTTGTGCAAACCACTTAACCTCATTCCCTTGCAAAAACAAAAACAAAATAATTCAGGCCCTTATGACATAATGGTTTCAATCGAGGAACTCATTTATATTTAATAATTGTTAGCCTAGATATACGGTAATATAAGTGACTGTTTTATTAGCACCCTTATAAGCATTGTGGCAGACATGAGTCAATAATTGCAGATTATTATATGTTTGGATTAACTACTATGGTTGCCCAATTCTGGAATAGAGATGGATATGTACTCTCAAAAAACATTGTTAACTTTGGGAGTTATGAAAGGATATGAAAATGTTTTTTAGCCTATTACAGATTCTTTGGAAACTATAAGTAGAAAAGTTATTTATAAAGGAGCATGATGTTGCTTGAAATTGTGAAGTCATCTGAAATCCTGTAAGAGATAATACAGAAGTAGGTACTTGGAAATTAGTTATTAAACTCCTTACTACTGGAATAGAATTGCTAAACAAGATGAAGAACCTGATGAAAAGACCCAGAATGTGCTCTAGGATGTTATAGGAATGCCTTTAAAATGAAATACTGGATAGCCAAGAAACAGAGAACATAAAAGTTAAATACTTAAGTAGCTATAAGAGATGGATTAGATATGATTAGAGGAAAAATAATAATTCCTCCTTAGTTGACTTTCACCTTCACCTAGGTGGTCATACTTTCCTAAATCTTCATTTTAGAAAAGGAGAGGGATGATTTTCTTTTAGACAAAAATCTGCATTCTGCTTCTGACTCAACTCTGCTGGAGGAGAATAAACTTGGATGAAGTGCCTAAATCTGGGAGAAGTATTTTCTGTCTCTACTAATTTAGCTCCTCTCCACCACTAAAAGCTGCTTATTCATGACTTAGACTTTTGCTAGGAAAACTCTTAAATTCATTGTTTTGCTTTGGTTTTGGAAAGTTATAAAATACATATTCCTTATGATTCTTTTTTCATTTTTAGCTCAGGACACCCCAGTCAGGATAGAATCAAAAAGGTTTAAATTTTAATCTCTCTCTCTCTCTCTCTCTCTCTCTCTCTCTCTCTCTAATAACTTTTCCAGTCTTTATTCTCTAGTTTTTATGCCTTTCCCTTCACAAAGGAAGGGCAGTTATGTTTAATAATTTTATACAATTGGGAAATTCAAAACAAATTGAATAGAAATGATCACTAACTCTGAAGAACAGGAAAATTTTGATTTTTTTTTATCATATGCTCTCTTCAGGTAGGAGAAAATGAAAGAAAAAAGGAAAAAAAGTCAAAATATTATCATCCAAATGAATTCTCCCAAAGGAATTGGGAAGCTCAGCAACATCAGAACTACTTTTTTTCTTTGCCTCTTTGACTTTGGTTAGCAAAACTGAATTCCATTTTGGTCACCTCTATGCTTATGCAATGTCCTGACTCACCATTATCTCAACTTACCCCCAGATTGCCAAAACTGAATGCTAAACTGCTTTAAATTTACTTTAAAACCTCACAGCATAAGTAGAGTGTAGATGGCATAATAATGGAAACACTAGTTTTAAAATGATACTACAAACAGTTTTAAAATGACACCTCAATCCAATTCTGGAGAGACATAGCCCAAAACAATTTAGGAGATTGAAGGAAAGGTCTCTGATATTGGATAGAATAGATAGGTACAAAATATATACAGAGTAAGTGACCACAGTAACCTAATGTTTGATAAACCTTAAGGATTCAAGCTTGGGGGGAGGGTAAGAACTCACTATTTGACAAAAGACACTGAAATAACTGGAAAGCAGACTAGCAGAAAGTAGTCATAGACCAACATCTCACACTAATACTAGGGGAGAGAGAGAGAGAGAGAGACAGAGAGAGAGAGAGAGAGAGAGAGAGAGAGAGAGAGAGAGACAGAGAGAGACAGAGAGAGACAGAGAGAGAGACAGAGAGACAGAGAGAGACAGAGAGAGACAGAGAGACAGAGAGACAGAGACCAAGAGACAGGGGAGGGAGAGAGAGGCACACACAAAGTATCATGAGAAGTAAAATGGATAATGTTGATTACATGAAATCGAAAACTTTTTGCACAAAAAAATCCCAATGTAGCCAAAATTAGAAGGAAAGCAGATAACTGGGAAAATTTCTTGACAGCAAGTTTCTCTCAAATATATAAGGAAATGAATCAAACTTTTAAAAATTAGAGCTATCCATGAATTGATAGTTAAAGAATAGGAACAGGCAGCTTTCAGAATGCTGTAGGATACCACAAACTAAAAAATGCAAATCAAAACAACCTCACACCTATCACATCAGTTAACATTACAGAAAAGAAAAATAATGATAAATGTTGGAGAGTATGTGAAGAAGTAAGCCTGCTAAAGTACTGTTGATGGATTTGTGAACTGGTCCAATCATTCTGAAAAACAATTGAGAACTATGTCCAAAGGGCCAAAAACTACAGTGATATCACTGATAGATCTGTGTCCCAAAGAGATCAAACTAAAAAAAGAAAAGGATTCATATGTACAAAAATAGTTATAGCAGTTTTTTTATGGTGGCAAAAATTGGAAATTGTGGGGAATGCTCATCAGTGGAAGATGGCTGAACAAGTTGTGGTATATGATTTTGACAGAATATTATTGTTTTACAAGAAATGATGAAGGTGATGGTTTCCCCAGAAAACCTTGGGAAGACATTAATATGAACTGATGAAAAGTGAAATAGCAGAAGGAGGACATTTTACATGGCAACAGTAATATTTTAAGGTCATTCAACTGTGGAAGACTTTTAATTACTCTGATCAATACAGTGATCTATAAGAATTCCAAAGGTCTCATGATGAAAAGTTTTCTCTACTTTCAGAGACAAAATTTATGAACTCAGAAGTATACTTTTATTACTTTATTTATATTTGTTTCTTTGCTTTTTTTGTAACATGGATAATATAGAAATGTTTTACCTGACTTCATATGTAAAATGATTGTTATATTATTTGCCTTCTCAATGGGTATAGAAGAGTCTGGAGGGAGGAATAGAATTTGGAATTGAAAAAAAGTTGAAAATAAATGAATATTAATAATCAAAAAAGATTTCTGTTGTGGAAAAACAAAACAAAAAAATTTTCAAAGGTTTTTTGCCTTGAACCAGATCCTATGTACATTAATTTTCTTCCATCCAGCCTCCACTAGTAGATTACATTCGGGGAAAGTATCTTTTTTTTCCTCAAGGAGTGATGGATAAGTGTTTATCAGATTGAATTGGTTTGAATGAATCATTCAATCATGAGTCTTCGTTCAATTATGTGCCAGGTAACAAGTAGAAAGAAGTAGAAAGAATTGAGATAATCCCTACTGTCAAAGGATTTACGTGTGTGCACATAATATACAAATAGTCACACACGTGTAAGAACATACACACATATTATATATACGTGCATGTTATTTATATCTATAAATGACATTTATTTAGCACTTATACTGCCAGGCTCTACACCAAGTGCTTTACAATTGCGATCTCGTTTGACCTGGACAACAACACTGCGAAGCAGCTGGTATTATTATCCCCAATTTACAATTGAAGAAACTGAGACATAAAGAGTTTAAGTGATTTTCCCAGTCACACAGATCAAATTTGACCTCGGGTCGGGTCTCCCTGTTTCCAGGCCTGGTTGTCCACTGCGTCACCTAGGTAAAAACAAGCTCGTGTGAGAGGAAGGTGATTTGACCGAGAGGACTGAGTCTGGGCCGGTCGTCTTGGCCCCTTTCCAGCGGTTTCCTCGCAAGATCGTTTTTCAAGCCGTTGCAAACCCGCTCCTAAATAAGCGGAAACGCCCTTCAGAATTTGCTGGTCGTGATTGGTTCTCGGCGTCAGGGGCGGGGACAAAGCTTTCAGCTAGCTCCGGTGATTGGGAGAAAGAAGAAGGGACGCTCTGATTGGGTGCGGCGATTGCGGAAGAAACGGCGGGCAAGTTGTTGGTTCCGAATGGGGCGACTGGGCCGGCACCGGGGGCGAGACTTGGGGCCCCGGGCCCTCCCCAAAACTATCGCAGCTCTGAGCCGAGCATTACCTGGAGGACTCAGCCCCGAGATCTTGCGCAAGGCCAAGTTCGACCTCCCCGAGGCGGTGAGAGGAGACGGTGTCCAGAGGGCCTGGGGTCTCCCCTCCCGGGGCATTGGGCGGGTGTGGGGGAGGGGCTCCTCTGACCGAGTCTCCTCTCGTAGGCCGCGGAGCTCTGGTCTCTGCTCTTCTCCCTCCTCTGGCTCGTTCATCAGGAGGATCCTGGGGTCCCCAGGCAGCCCCCGGACGCCCTCGGTGAGTAACAGCCACCACCTTTTCCTGCTGCTGCTGCTGCTTTCCGGAGCCCGTTCTTGAACTCCCAGTCGGTGGACCTAGAGAAACTACAGCCCTCTCTCCACCTTTCCTCTTTTCCTAGTCATCATTAAATCTGGAGGGACTGAGCAGACCCCCTCCTCCTCCACTTCAGAGAATTCAATGTAGGAACAAGCAAGAATGTTTAAAGGCGTCTGAGGTTTGAGGTTTTTTAAAAGAAAAATCGTTTTCAAGAGGTCAAGATGGGTATATGCACATATGCATATGGAACCTATTATAATGGAATGCAAATCCAATATTTTATTAATTGTTCAACAGCCCATTAACAAGCTTTTATCATACATCTACTCATGTACCGGGAGATACATAGCATTGTGCCTGGTACATGAGTACTTTGGAGACCGATTTGAGCACTACTGAATGGCACAATGGATAGAGCTCTGGGTCTGGAGTATGGGAGAACTGAATTAAAATCTATTCTCAGATATTAACTTTGTGACCTAGGTCAACCTTTCTTTGTCTCACTTTCCTAATGGGAAAAATAGGAATTATAAAATTTGGTGATATTTTTGTGAGCATCAAATGAGATAATAATTATAAAGGATTTAGCCTATTGCCTGGCACATAGCAAGTACTATGTTAACAGCAGCTATTATTGTAATTTATTAATTTAGAAAAAGTGACTAAGTGACCAAGTGACCAAGAAGGATCAGATACTGAGAAGGATCGATCATGCAGATAGAAGAACTAGGAGAGAACAATGTCATGAAAACTTAGGGAGGAGAGAGTTGTGACACTGTGGAGATATCAAACAGAAAGGAGTGGTGTTATGAAAACTCATAGACAATATTGGGGGAGATAGTGGTCACCAATGTTGAATATAGCCAGAAGTTCAAGAAGGAGAGAGTCTAAGAATTCCATCCCCCATCGAATTTGACAATTCAGAGATTGTAATTGGAAACTTTAGGATCATTATCATTTTTGCTGTGCTAATTGCCAAGCATATATAGAACAATTTCATTTGAGTGATGAAATCAAAGGCCAGATAGCAAGGTTGGAGGATTAAATGAGGGAGGAAGTGAAAGCAATGAGGACTATCTTTTTCTAGAAGCTAGTGTGAGAGAGGACACACACACACATATATGTTAACATGGGGCCTATGGTCTAGTAGAGAATGTGGAGCCTAGGGCATATTTGAAGTCAGTTGAAAAGGAGTCAGTCTAGAGGAGGTTGAAGATGAGAGGAGACTGATTGGGGAAATCAATCTGCTGGAGAAGAGGGGAGGGGATGGGATGGACACATGTAGAGGTGTTGACCTTGCCAATGAAGGCATACCACTTTATCTGATTGGAAGAAAAGAGAATAGGAGATGTAAAGGTGGTTGAGGTGAAAAGGAGAGAGAGCTCAAATAATCTTAGCTATCTCAGTAAAATAAAACAAGACTTTCAACTGAGAAGATGGAGAAATGGAAAGGAGTGGGAAAAGGAAAGGAGTTGAGAAAAGAGAAGGTTGGGGATGGTTTCTGTGGTAAGAGAGGGAATCGAGGAATAAAAGAATTACCTTGCTATAGGGTGAGAGTCCATTTGATGTTAGCTTGGATATATTACAAATTTGTAATTCTTCATTAACTTTTGTTCTATGACTTCTTCCAACCCCATCCAGCATCAGGTGAATAGGGAGGGAGGAAGTGGATGGTGAGAATAATCCATTGTTGGAACTTGGCAAGGAATGAATGGTAATTTAAAAGTAGAGAATAGTGAGGAGCTGACCTTGGTTAACTCTAGGGACAAGCTGAGAAAGTGAGAAACTGAGATCAGAGCAGGAATCTAAGAAAATATTGAGTAGTGGAGGCATTGGCAGTCATCATGTGGGTGATGGTGCATAGCCATTCTTAGTTGATGGAGCAATTTGTCCGTTTAGTTACTTTTTAGGCTTGTCTCGTACTGTTGAGTAGTCCATTGTGAAACAGGTTAGCTTTATCTTACTGGAGAAAAACTATTTACAAAAGTCACTGAACTGATGATTAGTCCATTAAGAGACAAGTTTGGATGTGCCTTGTTGCCATTTTTTGCTGCCAAAAATCACATGCTCTTACTTTTGCTCAGCATTGTAGGAGAGCTGTGGTGCCTCACTGATAAGGGAGGGAAGCCATACTCATAAGACCAAGGACTCTTGCCATATCCAGATCTTCACCAAAGTCCTGTTTCTTATTAATCAGGCCATGAAGTGAAAGAATTCTAAAAAAGGCAGTGAGAAAGATATCTTTGTATAGCATTCCCCTCATGTAATAAACTTAATGTATAAGACACACTGTCATGTATTTGATGACATGGTCCTCTTTGATAACAACTTGTGGACAAAGAATAAGTTCAGGACAGATAAGGCATAGAGAAAGATGGAAAGATAGTTGCTTAAAGTAAGATAAAGGAATGTCATCATTTTTTATTATTGGAACTTTCTTAGATAATGATTCTGAGTGTAACCATTCCTGTGCATATTTGAGGTAGAATGGAAGAGAAGTTGTGGGATTTGAGAAAAATTAAAGGACAGGGAAGATAGGGAGGGTATCTGAGAGAGGATCTAGATGAATATGAAAGGACAGGAATTGAGGGAGACAAGGAGCTGGATGCTTAACTCTTTGAGAATGGAGGAAGAATGATTTGGGAGCTGGTAAACTATAATCACTATGATTTATATTGGGTAAAAAGGGAGAGAATTGACAATGACAGAAGGGGAAAATAGAAGTTACAGTGGAGAACAATATTCTTGTTGCCTTTTCTGACCAGTATGACAGTATTTGGGGAAGAGGATGCTGTATTATTTGGGGGTTAGGAGATGGGGAGGGGAGCCATGATTCTGTTAAGTACAAGTAGATTGAAAGAGTTTAAGAGAAAGAACTCCAGGAAAAGGGGAGGGTGGATAGAGAAAGGGAGGGGGGAGAAAAAAAAGGGGAACTAACAAAAGGAAGGGAAGGGAAAAGGGAAAAAGGGAAAGGGGAAAGAAAGGGGAGGGAGTGATATAGGAGGGCAAACACACTGAAGCGGGGTGGTATTCAGAAACAAAATACTGGGGAATATGGATAAAGGAGGGGTAAAAGGGGAAAAATACAAACAGAGGGAAGATAGCATGGAGGGCAATAAAGAATTAGTAATTATAACTTTGAATATGAATGGGATGAACTCTCGCTTAAAATGTAAGCGAATAGCAGATTGGATTAAAAACCAGAATCCTATAATATGCTGCTTACAAGAAACTCATTTGAAGCAGAGAGATACATATAATAGAGTAAAGGTAAAAGGTTGGAGCAAAATATATTTTGCTTCAGCTGAAATGAAAAAAGCAGGAGTAGCAATCCTTAGACAAAGCAGCTGCAAAAATAGATAGCTTTAAAAGAGATAAGGAAAGGAGCAGCTAGGCGCAGTGGATAGAGCACTGGCCCTGGAGTCAGGAGTACCTGAGTTCAAATCCGGCCTCAGACACTTAATAATTACCTAGCTGTGTGACCCTGGGCAAGCCACTTAACTCCATTGCCTTTAAAAAAAAAGGGATAAGGAAGGAAACTATATCCTCCTAAAAAGGTACCATAGAAAATAAAGTTATTTCAATACTGAATATATGTGATATGTGTGTGTGTGTGTGTGTGTGTGTGTGTGTGTGTGTGTGTGTGTGTGTGTATGTATGCACCCAATGGCATAACATCCAAATTCTTAGAGGAGAAGCTGAAAGAACTACAGGAAGAAGACATAGACTGCAAAACTCTACTAGTGGGAGACCTCAACCTCCTGCTTTCAGATTTGGATAAATTGAATCATAAAATAAACAAGAAAGAAGTTAAGGAGGTAAATAGATTGTTAGAAAAACTAGATATGGTAGACTTATGGAAGAAACTGAATGGGGATAGAAAGGAATATGCCTTTTTCCCTGCAGTACATGTCACTTATACAAAAAATTGACCATGTACTAGGACATAAAAATGTAATGATCAGCTGCAGAAAGGCAGAAATAGTGAATACATCTCTCTCAGATCACAATGCAATAAAAGTCATATGAAATATTGGGCCAGGGAGATATAGACCCAGAACTTATTGGAAACTGAATAACCTCATTTTAAAAAATGAGTGGATCAAAAAACAAATTATAAAAAGAATTAATCATTTTATCCTAGATAATGACAATAATGAAACAACATACCAAAAATCTATGGGATTCACTCAGAGCGGCTGTCAGGGGATATATTATATCTTTAAATGCTTACATGAATAAATTAGAGAAAGAGGAAATCAATGAACTAAATATGCAACTAAAAAAATTTGAGAAAGAACAAATTAAAAATCCCCAATTAAATACAAATTTGAAATTCTAAAAATTAAATGAGAAATGGAAAAGGGGAACTCATCACCAATGAGGAGGAAATTAAAGTAATAATCAGTTATTTTGCTCAACTCTATGCCAATAAATTTGACAATCTAAGTGAAATGGGGAATATTTACAAAAAATATAAGTTTCCCAGGTTAAATGAGGAGGAGATTAAGGAAAAAGAAATTCAACAAGCCATCATTGAACTCCCTAAGAAAAAATCTCAAGGGCCTGACTAATTCACAAGTGAATCCTACCAAACATTTAAGGAATAATTGGTTCCAATTCTATATAAACTCTTTGGAAAAATAGGGGAAGATGGAACTCTGCCTAACTCTTTCTATGAAACCAATATGGTGCTTATAACCAGGAAGAGTTAAAACAGAAAGAAAATTATAGACATATCTCCCTGATGAATATAGATGCAAAAATTGTAAATAAAATCTTAGCAAAACAATTACAACAAGTTATCACTGGGATAATACATTATGATCAAGTTGGATTTATCCCAGGAATGCAGGGTTAGTTCAATATTAGGAAAACTGTTAGTATAATCAATTATATCAACAACAAACCTATCAGAAATTATATGATCATATCAATAGATGCTGAAAAAGCTTTTGACAAAATACAACACCCATTCCTACTATAAACACTAGATTGTGTACAAATGAAAGGACTGTTCCTTAGAATAATAAGCAGTATCTATCTGAAACCATCAACAAGCATTATATTCAATGGGAAGAGGCTAGAGGCATTCCCAATAAGATCAGGAGTAAAACAAAGATGCCCAATTATCACCACTACTATTCAATATTGTATTAGGAATGTTAGCTTCAACAATTAGAGAAGAAAAAGAAATTGAAGGAATTAGAATTGGGAAGGAAGAGACAAAACTCTCACTCTTTGCAGATGACATGATGAGAATTCCAAGAAATCTTCTAAAAAACTACTGGAAACAATTAGCAATTTTAGCAAAGTTGCAGGATATAAAATAAACCTTCATAAATCCTCAACTTTTCTATATATGACTAGCAAGATACAGCAGGAAAAGCTAGAAGGAGAAATCCCATTCAAAGTAAAGTGAGACAATATAAAATAACTGGGAGTCTGTTTGCCAAGGCAGACTCAGAAACTTTTTGAAAACAATTATAAAGCACTTCTCACACAAATTAAATCAGATTTAAATAACTGGTCAAATATCAACTGCTCATGGATAGGTAGAGCTAATAAAAAAAAAATGACAATTCTACCAAAACTAAACTACCTGTTTAGTGCCCTACCAATCAAAATTCCAAAAAAAATTACTTTAATGAGTTAGGACAAGTTATAAGTAAATTCATATGGAGAAATAAAAAGTCAATAATTTCTAGGGATTCAATGAAAAAAAGTGCAAAAGAAGGGGGCTTAGCCCTACCTGATCTAAAATTACGTTATAAAGCATCAGTCATCAAAACTGTCTGGTATTGGCTAAGAAATTAGGAGTGGTGGGCCAATGGAATAGACTAGGTGCAATAGCAGGAAATGATTATAGTAATCTGCTGTTTGATAAACCCAAATAGTCCAGCTATTGGGATAAAATCTCTCTCTTCGATAAAAATTACTGGGAAAATTGGAAGTTAGTATGGAAGAAATTTAGGTGAAACCAACACCTCACATCCTATATAAGATTCAAATGGATACAGGTTTTAGACATAAAAAAACAATACTATAAGCAAATTAGAAGATCAAGAACTAGTTTACCTGTCAGATCTATGGAAAGGGAAGCAGTTTATGACTAAGGAAGAGATGGAGAACATCACTAACAACAAACTAGATGATTTTGATTACATTAAATTAAAAAAGCTTTTGCACAGATAAAACCAGTGTAACTAAGATCAAAAGAAATGTGGTAAACTGGGAAACAATCTTAACAACTAATATTTCTGACAAAGGACTCATTTCTAAAATATACAGAGAACTGGGTCAAATTAAAAAGAAAAGCCATTCCCCAGTTGACAAATGGTCAAAGGATATGCAAAAGCAACTTACAGATGAGATCAAAGCAATCCATAGTCATATGAAAAATTGCTCTAAATCATTACTCATTAGAGAAATGCAAATTAAAACTTCTCTGAGGTACCACCTCACACCTCTCAGACTGGCAAATATGACCAGAAAGGATAATGATCATTGTTGGAAGGGTTGTGGGAAATCTGGGACACTATTACACTGTTGGTGGAGCTGTGCATTCATCCAACCTTTCTGGAGAGAAATTTGGAACTACACCCAGAGGGCAACAAAAATGTGCATACCCTTTGATCCAGAAATACCACTACTGGGTCTGTACCCTGAAGAGATGATGAAAAAGGGTAAAAACATCACTAGTACAAATATATTCATAGCAGCCCTGTTTGTGGTGGCAAAGAATTGGAAATCAAGTAAATGTTTTTTCAATTGGGGAATGGCTTAGCAAACTGTGGTATATGTATGTATGTCATGGAACACTATTGTTCTATTAGAAACCAGGAGGGATGGGAATTCAGGGAGGCCTGGAGGGGTTTGCATGAACTGATGCTGAGTGAGATGAGCAGAACCAGAAAAACACTGCATACCCTATCAGCAACATGGGAGTGATGATCAACCTTGATGGACTCACTCATTCCATCAGTGCAACAGTCAGGGACAATTTGATTTGGGGCTGTCTGTAATGGAGAGTGCCATCTGTATCCAGATAAAGAACTGAGGACTTTGAACAAAGTTCAAGGACTTTTCCCTTTAATTTAGAAAAAAAAACCTGATATCTTATTGTCTGATTTTTGTTATCTCTTATACTTTGTTTCTTCCTTATGAATATTATTTCTCTCTCATCACACTCAATTTGGATCAGTGTACAACATGGAAACAATGTGAAGACTGACAAATTGCTTTCTGTGGGGGGGTGGGGGGGAAGGAAGTAAGATTTGGGAAAAATTGTAAAACTCAAAATAAATCAAATTTTTAAGGAAAAAAAAAGAGAAACTCTAGAATGAAGGAAATGGCAATTCCAAAGGATTTGAGGGTGTGCAGAGGTAGAATCAACAAATAGTAGTAGCCAAAAAAATGGTAATGGATCTGAGTAGGTATAGTATGTAGTACTGGGGAGTGGTTAGTTCTGTTCTGCCTTGGTCATATCACATCTGGAATATTATGTTCAGTGTGAGGAAGGTAATGGATAAACTAGAGAGGAGACTTACTGGAATAGTGAAAGACCTTGAAGTTATTCTAGATGAGGCCTAGTTGAAGGAATTGGGATGTTTATCCTGGAAAAGAGGAGACTTAAAGGAATAATGAAGGACCATCAGATGGAAAAGAGATAAGACTTTTTCCTCCTTTTTTCAGAGTACAGAACTAGGAGCAAGGGATAAAGATGTAAAGAAGAAAATTTTGGGTTGATAATTTTCCTAACAATTTAAGGTCCTTCAATATAGAATGGGCTTCCTGGGTGAGTAATGGATTCTTTTTTTTATAGAAGCTTTTGGACAAAGACTGGATGACATTTGTTAGAGGAAATTTCTTACTCAGGTTCAGATTGGAAGAAAGGAAATGCATATTTATTTCGGGTCTACTAGATGTGTCAGGCACTGTGCTAAATAATTAAAATCTTATCTCATTTAATTGTCATGGTAACACTGAGTAGTAAGTGCTATTATAATCTTCATTTTATAGTTGAAGAAACTGAGTCTGACAGAGAGGTTAAATGACTTGCCTAGGGTCATGAAGCTAATAAATGTCAGAGAACAGATTTGAACTCAGGTCTTCCTGACTTTAAGCTCAGCACTTTATCTGCTGTGCTGCCCTAGATGACTTTTGAAGTTCCTTCTAATCTGATAATTCCTGAATTTTCACATTATGTGATTCTGAAAAGGAAGGATCAGATTTAGACCCTGCCCAAAAGGAGCTCATAACTTGGGGATAGAGGGATGCTCTTTGTATTAAAAAGATAAACATTTCTACAAGACTCAGTATGATAAGTGCAAAATCCCAGATGAGGATTTAAGTTGTTAAAGGCTAGATTTCAGAGAAGATAATCACTTTAAGCTTGATAGGCCAGCATGGACTTTGTAAAGAAATGGGCCAGATTTAGACCAGGGGAAGAAGGACTGAGTAGAATGGGATGGTGAGTGGTGAGATTAGTCTCTCAGGGTTTTAGGGTACTAGTAAGGGAAGAAAGAGAGAATGTGCTGGAGAGACTTGAACTTCTATTCTTATTTATTCCTCACAGAGGGCCAGATCCGTTTTGTGAAATGGGTACTCTACTGCCATGGCTATGGGAGAAGACATTTTTACCAGATTCCTGAAGTTGACTCTCATGGCAGCTGTGAGTTGTTGCTGGCCTTCTCTTGGCTACTTGCATACCTCAGTCTGCCAGAGAGATTTCTTTGCCTAAACTGTACACACCGAGGCGATGCTGTCTGGATATGCTCAGTGAGTTCTCATTCTTGGGGGTTGGGGATTGTTTGGGCACAGGAGATACCTGTTAACTTTTCTTCCTTGATCTCCAGGGAATGACTTTTCTACTTCTTCCTCATATCATAACCCAATACTTCCAACCTGAATTTCCTTTTTCTCGGCCCACTGCTTGATAGAAAACAAACCTTTGGCTTTTTCTCCTGTCTTAGAGTTAGCAATTATATACTACCAGTGTTCAGTGCTTCTAAGTACAGGGAAATAAATAGTTTTAAATCAATAGAGTTCAGAAAAATTACATAATTTCATTATATCTCAAAAATTATGTTAAAAGTCTCTTTGTTCATTGGAAAGTAGAGTTCAGCTTGATCTTTATTCATTTAATAAAGTATCTTTTGGGTACAAGGCCCTTTATTGGTTTTATTAACCAGATCCACCGAACCCCTGTGCATCTTTTTATTCTTTCTTTTTAAAAAAATATTTATTTACTTTTCTAAGTACATTCAGCAATCATTTTTTGGCAAGATTTTGAGTTTCACATTTTTCTTACTCTCTCCTCTCCCCTTTCCCTCTGATAGAAAGCAATCTAATATAGGCTGTCCATATATAACCATGCTAAACATAGATCCATATTAATCATGTTTAACTCTGTGTGTGTCTTTCTGTTTGAATTGTGTCTTTTGTAAACAACATATTGTTGAATTCTGGTTTCTAATCCATTTTGCTATGTAAGTTCCAGTTAATTCTTAAATGATCTCTCCTTGATCTGTTTTCCAGTTTAGTCTTCCAATGAGATAATCCACATTTTCTTTTATTTTTTTCATTCTTTTGACTTTGTTAATTTATTGTTTCTTGGTGTCTCATGGAGTCATTAGCTTCCACTTGTCCAATTTTAATTTTTAAGGAATTGTTTTTCTCGATGACCCAAACACCTGCTTTAGATTTTTCTCTCGTGGCCATCAACTTCCACTAGATTTTGCAATTTCAGAATTCTACAAACTTTTGTCTTTAAGACAATGACAACTAGAGAAGGGAGGGGAAGTTGATTAAACGTTTATTAAACATCAGCTTTATGCCAGACCAAGACCTTTATTAATATCTCATTTTGTTTTTATAACAACTCTGGGAGATAGGTGCTATTATCAATTTACAACTGAGAAAGGTTAGATAGGCAAGTTAAATGATTTACCTATACTAGTAAGTGTTTGAGGTTGGATTTGAACTTGGGGCTTCCTGATTCCAGGCTTGGTTCTTTTATCCATTTTATCACTTAGCTTTACTAGGTAACTAAAGTAAAGTAAAATGAAACAAAGATGCATTAGACACTAATCACAGACTAGAGGTAGGTAGCCCTGTTTAACTTTGTGTATATATCTACCCTGGGTGTTGGTAGTCATGTCCTTTTTCAGTTACATGCAAGTTGCTTTCTCCTTTTGGTGAAACTTAACCCCTCTATTACTAACTAGTATTTCAGACTAACTTAGAACAGATTTTCCTTAATGCTTCAGATCTTAGAACATATTCCCATTCCTTCTGAGTTTTAAATCTTCTGCAACTTTTTTCCTAGTATAGCAAGCAATGCTTGTATGTTAGACTTGCCTAGCATCCAGTGAATTTTCATCCACTGATCATTTTCTGGAAACTCAGGCCACTAACCTTATATATCAGGGTTCTCCCCCTTTCCCTCCCCAACCATTTAATTCTCTCTTTTCATTTCACACTGGACCTGAGAGACATGAATTGCAACCAAGCAAATTATAAGTGTATTAAAGAGTAGCAAATCTGTTTCTGCTCTGAGGGAATTTCATGCTCCCACCATGTGTGCCACAGTGGGTATACATGAGCACCATGAATGTGCATTCTGATACATGAACTGCATAAGACAGGTGTTTCTGCCCTATACCTGTAGGTGGCTCTGCTTCCCAGGAAATCCATAGATCTGTGATCCTATGTAGTTACTTACTGCCTAACTAGACTTCAGCTAGTGAATTGTAGCTTTTACCAGCCTATCAATCCCAGAACAGCTTCTCTTTACTCATGTTGGAAGTATAGTGAAAAAGACAGTTAGCCAATGGCAGAATCTTGGCATTAGAAGGAATCTCAGAGACTACCTAGGGGCAGTGGGGTGGTACAATAGATAGGACCCTGGGCCTAGAGTTGAGAAGATCTGAGTTCAAATGCCACCTTGCTCAGACACTAACTGCAAGTTACTTAATTTCTGTTTGCCTTAGTTTCCTCATCTGAAAAATGGGAATAATAATAACCACCTCCCAGTTTGTAAAGCACTTAGCCTATTCTACTTTGCTTCTAACAACTACCTCCCTTAATCTTCCTTCCTTTCTATCAGAACTCCCCATCCACCTTATCTTATTCCCTTACCCTTCTACTTCCCTATGGGATATATAGATTTCTTTACTCAATTAAGTGTGTATGCTATTCCCTCTTTGAGCCAATTCTGTTGAAAGTAAGGTTCAATGGATGGCTAGGTGGCGCAGTGGATAGAGCACTGGCCCTGGAGTCAGGAGTACCTGAGTTCAAATCCGGCCTCAGACACTTGATAATTACCTAGCTGTGTGGCCTTGGGCAAGCCATTTAACCCCATTGCCTTGCAAAGAAAAAAAAAACAACCTAAAAAAAAAAGAAAGTTTCAGGTACTCTCTCCATTTCCCCCATCTGGTCCTCCATTTTAAAAATTTATGTGAGATAATTTACCGCATTCTTCTTCTTTCCTCTTTCTCTTAGTACATTCTCTTTCTCATTCCTTAATTTTATTTTTTCAGATATCATCCCATCATATTTAACTTAGTTTCACATCCTTTGATTCTGTATAGTCCTAACTTCCCTAATAATAGGAAAGTTCTTGGGAGTTGAAAGTATCATCTTCCCATATAGGAATGTAAATAATTTAGCCTTATTGCATCCCTTATTTCTCTTTCCTATTTACCTCTTTATGCTTCTCTTGAGTCTTATATTGAAAAGTCAAATTTTCTATTTAGCTCTGGTCTTTTTAACATGAATCTTGAAAGTTCTCTATTTCATTAGGTCTGTTTTTTTCCCTGAAGGTTTATACTCAGTTTTGCTAGGTACATGATTCTTCTGGGTTCTTGGATGTACTACCCTCCCCCGAAAAATAAGGCATAACTGGAAAATAGGACCTAACATGATTTTTCAGGTTTCTTGGAATATAAGCACTACATAAGCCCAGTTAAGATTATCAGCTAGAGGGCTGCATTTTGCTACACATGATGGACGCATTGACTTACAAAATAATAATGTTAATATGAATTAAATATAAATAAATAATTTTATTGACATTAATAGTTAAAGAAATGATAATATAAATTATAATTATTTGTAAATTCCCAAATTTCCAAGTTTTTGGATGAAAGGTAAACATCTATATAAACAGATGAACTGGAAACTTATTGTTAGATGACCCATTGGAGTACAGACAAAATGCATGAATAACATGAATGGAAATAAAGCCCTACTACTTAATCAGTAAGGGCAAAAGAAATATAAAATTTCTTGGATTTATGTTCTTGAAACCGAAAAAGCCTGGTACACACAAGCACTTATAAGAAGATGCCACTTGTTTTGTGAGGTGACCAAAGAGATCTGCTAGTCTCCAGATTCAGCTGGCACTTCTTGTGTTAATACACGAAGTACTTTGTTGCAGAGAGAAGAATAGATCAAATAATGATTTCAGGAATGACTCCCTATCTCCAGAGATCCTCTGAAAATAAGACCTAATGCATCTTTTGGAGCAAAAACTATTATACAACTTAGTCTTACTTTCAGGGAAATATGGTAGCTCCTTTACCTTCCAGAATATCATATTCCAAGCCCTCTGGTCCTTTGACATAGAAGCTGTTAAATCTTGTGTTATATTGACTGTGACTCCACAATATTTGAATTGTTTCTTTATTGATGCTTATAGTATTTTTTGCTTGATCTGGAAGCTTTGGAATTTTGTTGTATATTCTTGGGAGTTTTCATTTTTGAGAACTTTTTCAGGAGGTAATTTTTGGATTCTTTCAATTTCTTTACCCCTTGGATCTAAGATATCAGGACAGTTTTACTTTTGATCATGGCTTTCTGCAGGCTATTAATTCTTAAATGATCTCTTCTTGATCTGTTTTCAGATCAATTGTTTTCCATTTATTTTTTCATTCCATTGACTTTGTTTTATTGTTTCTTATTTATTTGTTTATTTAATTATTGTTTTTTGCAAGGCAATGGGGTTAAGTGGCTTGCCCAAGGCCACATAGCTAGGTAATTATTAAGTGGTTGAGGCTGGATTTGAACTCAGGTACTCTTGATTCCAGGGCTGGTGCTCTATCCACTGTGCTACCCTAGCTGCCCCATTTTATTGTTTCTTGATACCTTAGTTTTAAAAATTTTTTTTTTATTTATTTGAGGCAATGGGGTTAAATGACTTGCCCAAGGTCACACACTTAGGCAATTATTAAGTGTCTGAGGCCGAATTTGAACTCAGTTCCTCCTGTGCTCTATACACTGGTTCACCTAGCTGCCTCTTAAGGCATTAGTTTCCATTTGCCCAATTCTAATTTTTAAGGAATTCTTTTTTTCCAATGAATTTTAGTACTTTTCCATTTGGTCAATTTGCCTTTTTTTAGAAGTTCTTAAGTAAACTTTTGTGCCTCTTAACTTTCATTCTCTTTTTTTTAAATGGTTAATTTTTCATTTTTGTTGTGCTTCCTTTATGAAGCTGTTAATTCTTTTTTCATGATTTTTTTTGCAGCTCTCATTTCTTTTCCTAATTTTTTAATATACCTCTCTTATTTCTAAATTTCTTTTGGAGCACTTTCAGGAATTCTTTTTGGGCCTAATATCAATTCATATTTGTCTTTGAGGTTTGGGATATAGTAGTTTTGACTTTGTTGTCTTTTTCTGAGTGTGTGCTTTGATCTTCCTTGTCATTAAAGCTGAGCTATTAGAGCTTTATTTATTATAGTTAGGGGATATGTACAGAGTAGGACTGAGTTTCAAGGGTGATGTATTACCTGAAGGGTGGATGGAGCATGCTGGAGTATGACTAAGTTGCAGGAATTTCCTATGTACAATTGGGATTTATGAAGGTATATCCTGAATGGAACTAGCTTTGAGGGTTTCCGAGGCATTGGCTAGAGGTATGGGGAGAGGACAAGGTAGTTGAGAAAGATGGTTGGAGTCATGGTCTGGTTAGGGGTGGGTGGCTAAGATGCTTCTTGGGGAGATGTTGCCATTTTGGAATTACTGAGTGGGAATGATTGTAGGAGCAAAGAATGTGTTTATCTGTGTGTGTGTGTGTGTGTGTGTGTGTGTGTGTACATGAGCATGTATTGATATATTTTGGAATAGCATTATTAGTATGGCATATTTTTGAGAAATATATATGATGCATTTTCAGTGTAAGGACCTGACCAGCTATCCAGTCCCATTGGCCCTTGGCCCTAAGGGACGTGTAGACATTCGTTATATTCACTGGCTTCTTGGGAAATTGCGTTTCCATTGGCGAAATTTGCATGCCAGCCAGCAAGAACAATGTATTCTCCTGAATAAGGTAAGGACTGGCCTCCTCTTACTATATTTTCCTTTGTTTTTAAATACAAATGTTTATATTATTTTGTACCTGCTTGATCATTATCTTCTTCTAGATCCTCTTATCTCTAGGTTTTTGTGACATTGCTGCCTTGTTTTTCTTATCTGTCTCATTGCTCCTTTTCTGTCTCATTAATTGACTTCTCTATTATTATCAGTATTCACCAAGATTATGTGCTAGGCTCTTTCTTTTCTTCTATATTATCTCATTTGGTGATCTCATCAACTCCCATGGGTCCAATCATCATATGTCTCCAGATCTGTCTGTTCATCCCTAATAATCTCTTTGCTGTGCTATAGTTATACATCTTCAACTGCCTCTTGAACATCTTTAACTGGATGTTCCATCGGCACTCTCAAACTCAGTTCACGTCCAAAATGGGCCTCCTTATCTGAAGTTGTTTTTAGTTTTATAACTTCTCTTTTCACGCTTTCAGTTCTAGCTTGAGCCCTCATCCCTTGGTTTTATTGCTTCAAGTCTCTCCTCACTTTAATATATCCTCACTATCTAATCTATCAGCTGCCAAGGTGATTTTTCTAAAATGACACCTCCTGATTTAGCAAACTTCAGTGATTTTTTTTTTTAAGATCAAAGATAAACTTATTTATTTGGCATTTAAAATTCTTTGTGACCTGGCTCCATTTCTAACCTTTACAGTCTTTTTTTTTGTTTTGTTTTGTGAAGCAATGGGGTTAAGTGACTTGTCCAAGGTCATATTAGCTAGTTAATACTGGATTTGAACTCAGGTCCTCCTGACACCAGGGCCAGTGCTCTATCCACTGTGCCACTTAGCTCTACTCTTCCAGTCTTCCTACACTTTAATTTCTACCTTAATTTCTGCCATGAATAGTATGATCAAGCTACATTATCTGCAGTTTCTCACACAAAACATTCCTTTTTCTATTTTTTTCTATACATGTCTGGATGTTCTTTCCTCTTTGAAATTAAAGACCAAAGAACTCCAGAGGTTTTTCACAGAGGTTATGCTACAACCATTAATTCTGAAAAACAAAATAAAATAAAACTAAGGAGGATATAGGAAAAAAAAATTGACTACTTTATTCTTTTGGAGGAGGGAAATTAGCCATGTGTACTGGTGTCTGCTCTAAATGGGTGAGCACAAAGGATTGTTGACATGCCAAGCTCAGGGCACAGTTTGCTTGCTGGACCTTGACTCTTGAAAATGTTATGTCTCCTAATAGTAAAAAAAGAAGTGAGAGGAGTGGTCTGGACTTGGGGATCTTGATAGCCTTCACTTTTACCTCTTCATTTTCCCTAGCTTCCTAAAAGGCTCAACTCAGATCAATAAGGTATCAGGAAAGGGTCCTAGCAGCTAATGCCTTTCCTCTTTCAGATTATCTATTTATACTGTCTTTACCATACTTATTTATTCTCATATTGTCTTTCCTTTTTAGATTGTCCTAGAGGGGAGGGACTGTTGTTTTACCTTTTATTTGTATTCATGGTCCATAGCACAGTAACTCATTCTTCTATAAATTAATAGGACAAAATACATTTTACCTGTTTATATGATGTTCAGATAAATATTTATTTTGGTATTCCACAGTATCCAGCATAAAGTATGTATGATAGCATGCATATAGCTATACATGCATACATACATGCATACATACATATATGCATATATATATATACACACACATATGGGGTGTGGTTGTGTTAAAAGAAGCCTAGTATCTCTGGTGTGAGGGCTTTTGAACCCTTTTTAGGGCTGCTTTACACTTTGGTGTCCACCTGATCCACCCATCTCTGACCTTTGACTCCAAGAAGCTGTATCATGCACAGGTGTCAGACCATTTGGCAGAAATGGTAAACCAGGTTGAGGATAACCACTGGTGAGTTGGGAGGGGTATCTACCCCAAGTATTTGAACTCTTTCCCTGGTGGAATGGGGGGACTAAGAACAATTCATTCTAATAGCCATGAAAGCAGCTGAAGCAGCCTCTGTGGAGCACTTAAAGGTTGGTTAGATATCAAAGATGCTAAAGTCATCCACTGCATCTCAAACCATCACCAGTTGTCTTGCCACTGGGACTATGATGACTCTGGCAAAGAGAGTGAGGTTGATGACTTTGTGCAACTCTGCCTCATATAAAACCAATTTACACATGAATCAAAAGTCCTCTATACAATTTTGCCATTTTTACCTGTCTCAAATGTTGAAACACAAAACTAGCACAAAACCTTCTGCAAAGATGATTCCACTCACCATCATTACATGGAATGTGTGTACACTTATAGACAACACAAAATCCAGGAGACCTAAAGATGAACAGCTCCTGTTTCATGAAGACTCAGCAGATATTGCATACAAATGGCAACCCTGAGTGAAATAAGACTGGCAAATGAAGGCCAGCTTACTGAATTTGGAGCTAGATAAATGTTTTTCTGGAGTGGTCACAGTGAAGAAGAGTGCCATGAAACTGGGATAAGTTTGGCATTCAAAATTAATCTAGTTAACCAGCTTGTGTGGATCTGACCAAGGCTTTTGATACTGTAAGTTGTGAAGATTTAAGAGACTTATGTGACCTGATTCAAATTGAAGGAAGCAGTATTTAAAACTGTACATTGTACACATTGACTACAATGTAAATATAAAAACAACAAACATTCAAAATTGAATGTCTTTATAATTTTTATAACTTTTTTCATGCTGTTGATTTTTATCGCTCTGTCTTGATTCATTTTTTTCTTTATCATTTTTATCTTTATTTCCAACAAAATATTTGGGTGACCATAAGCAACAAACACATCTTTTGTATAGTGAACATATGATCTTTTACAATGTGATTTATTATTATTTATCAAACTTATACAGATGTTAATATTGATTATTAAAATGCAAATTAATTTTGAGAGTGTTATTGGATTCATAGAAATGATCATGTATTTTCTCACTAAAGTCCTGCTGTGATGCCTCACAGTAGCCTTGAGGTAAATGCACGTTCTCAATGCTTATCCAAGTGAGTGCTAGGACTCCTTTAGTGGCATGGATTGAGTGGTAGGAAAGGGAATTACAGAGACTATCTATAGACATTGATTTTACTGTTGATATTCTTAAAAGTGGGACAGTGGTCCAATTACCAAGGCAACATATTATGTGGAAAAACTGAAGGTCATATCAATAATATTCTTGCTATAAATAAAACTAGAAGAGTAAAAAAAATTGCAGAAATGGTTTCATCATGAATCCTAAAACAGGAAATGATTTTCTGGGATATTTGGTCATCTCACTTGGCAGAGCTCATGACAAACATTTGTTTAAAGGAAGAAAAGCAGAAAAATTAAATTAATTTTAAGACAGTCCAAATTAAACAAATGTGTACTTGATTTCAATGAAAAAGTGGGTATAGGAGAGGAGAGTAGAAAGAGTGGCAGCAGATTAGAATAAAAATGAGAAACTACTTCTATAATTAAAAGAACTCTAATCCAATCTACTAAAAAAACTGTAAATATATATAAGATGATCACCTCATAAACCAGTGAGAGGCAGTAGGGAAAAATTGGTTTATAGAAAGTTTTACAAGTGACTCATTTAAGCTAGATCATCTCATTAACATTTAAGGAATAATATTTGAAAGTTGACAGTTATAAAAATAAATAAGCCAAATTACACAGAGGATTGTAAATGCTGAAAACAAGGCACCAAGATACTGATGTTCATGTCTTGATTCAATTTTACTGATAACTCTCACCAAGAATTTCATGTTTTTCTTTATAGACCTGAGATCTCCCTTTATTTCCTTTAAGGTGATAGTTTTTTTTCTAGTCTGATGTGAATTTTGCTGGGTTTCATTTCCTGAATAGTTGAAATTAATTTGTTACTTTTTTTGGCATATTTTAGCAATGCAAAATTGTTTATAATATTAGAGACTTTTTTCTTCTTGCTTATTACCCTTTTCTTTTTTTGAAATTATTTTTTGAGTATTTTATTATGTTTGCTCTCTCTTTCTCCCTTTTTTCTTTTATTTATTTATTTATCTATTTATTTATTTATTTATTATTTAATAGTCTCATTTTGTACAAATAATTTTTTATACATTAATAAAATATTCTTATTTAAGAGTAAACAAAATACCCCCTCACCCCAAAATATAGACTCGCTTGAGCGATAAAGGAAGAGAAAAAAATTACAATTAAAATAAAAAAATAGTAATAATTGTAGGTAGGGCCAGGTGGCGCAGTGGATGGAGCACCAGCCCTGGAGTCAGGAGTACCTGAGCCCGTATCTGGCCCCGTATATCAAACAATCACCCAACTGTGTGACATGCAAACTACCCCAACCCCACTGCCCTGCAGAAACCAAAAAAGAAAAAAAAAAAGACCCAAAATAAAATAAAATAGTAATAGTAGTAGGGGTGGCTGGGTGGCGGATAGAGCACTGGCCCTTGAGCCAGGAGCACCTGGGTCCAAATCTGGCCTCAGACACCCAACAATCACCCTGCTATGCGGCCCCAGGGAGGCCACCTAGCCCCATTTGCCCTGCACCCCCCCCCCCCCAATAATAATAATAATAATGTGCTTCAGTCTGTGTTCCAACACCAACAACTCTGTCGTGGGTGGATCACATTCTTTATGATCAGTCCATCAAAAAAATTACTTCCATATTTTTCCACTGTTGCCATTGCTGATCTCAATGCCCTCCTTTTGTATTTCTCCATTACTATGTGCTATATTTTCTCTCTCCTTTCACTCTGACTCTGCTGTAGGGTAGCTGAGTGGCACAGCAGATAGATCCCTGGCCCTGGGGCCAAGAGGCCCTGAGCCCCCCTACCACCCCTTAGACCCAGCATCCACCTGGCCCTATGGTCCCAGTTAGGCCATCCAATCCCAGTTCCTTGTAAGAAGTAAAAAAGAAAATGTGTTATTTCTGACCACTCTTCCCCCCATGGTCCATCCTCTCCTCCTTCATTCACATCCCCACCCCTTCCCCCTGTCCCTCCCCCCTCCTTCTTACTCCATCTTTCTCCCTTCTCTTCCCTTTTTCCTTCTCTTTCTGTTTTGGTATGCCAGTTTTTATTTACTTGGGGAGCATTAGTTGGCTGCACTCTTTAATAAGCTTTCCTCCTACCATCTTTTTTTTCTTTTTTTTTTAGTTTTTTTGGCAAGGCAAATGGGGTTAAGTGGCTTGCCCAAGGCCACACAGCTAGGTAATTATTAAGTATCTAAGACCAGACTTGAACCCAGTTACTCCTGACACCAGGGCTGGTGCTTTATCCACTGCGCCACCTAGCGGCCCCTCCTCCTACCATCTTTTTTGGAAATGAACAATGTTAACTTTTGCTTATTTTTTAAATTAATTTTTATGTATTTCAGATTCATTTGTACACAAGACACTGTCATCCTGACCAGAGCATTGGCCATCTCTCTGTACTTGAAACAGAGCTACTCAGGTTCCCAGAAAGTAGCAAGCAAGTAAGACTAGTAAAACTGCAGGGATTTCTTAGACCCAGGAAAAGTGTTATTTAAAAATTTTTTTAGTTGATAAATTTTATGTCACTTACATTTCCCAATGTAGCTCTACCTTCTGGGAGAACCAGTTCCTTTATAACAAATAATAATATAGTGGGGGGGGGGGGGGAAGCTGTTCAGTAAAACTGACTAATATATTGGAAATGTATAACATTATATATGTTGTTGCAATCTGTTGTTTTCCACCTAAACTAAGAAATTGGAGGAGGGGCTTTTTTATATTTCTTCTTTGGGATCAAGCTTGGTTATCATACTTTCAGAGCATTCAATTCTGATTGTTTTGTTGTTGGTTTCTACATTTACATTCTAATAATTTTTATACTGTTTTCCTGACTCTTCCCCTGTTGATTGCCTTCTGGGGATACCATCCCTTGGTTGAACTCTCCTGGGGAAGGCTCAAGATGTTTGTTATCTATGGACAGTTGGCTCCCAGGTATCCTATCCTCGTCTTGGGATAGGAGGCCTTGCTTCCTGTGAGGTAGTGCCATGTTGCTGTCAAGGGTGTGTGTGTGTGTGTGTGTGTGTGTGTGTGTGTGTATGATTCTAAGTTTTTGCTGAATTGCCCCACTGCTGCATCCATTTGGGTTGGCTATGTGTCAAGTCCCTGCCCCCCCTTTCTTGGATCCTCTAGTCCTGTGGCTAAGGTGTGTCTCTGCCAGATGTAGAGTGTACTCATGTGGTAGTGCAGTGTTTCTCTGTTGGTACTAGCCAATAGTTGTGCACTCATTTTCCCCATGCCTCTGCCCAATGGAGGCCACAGAAAACACTGACAAAAATCCCCCCCAAGAAAAATAAGATATATATCAATTAAAAATTAATTGTAAATTAAATAATCTAATCCTAAAAAAAGGGTCAAAGAACAAATCATAAAAATAATAGTTTTCATTAAAGAAAATGACATCAATGGGAACACAAATTTATGGATGTGGCATGTAGCGAAAGCAGTACTTAGGGGAAAATTTATATCTAATTGCTGACGTCAATAAAAATAGAGAAAAAGCAAATCAATAAATTGGGTATGCAACAAAAAAAGTTAGAAAAAGAATAGATTAAAAATCCTAAAATAGACATCAAATTGACATTTCTAAAAATCAAAGGAGAAATTAATGAATTTGAAAGTAAAAAATGCCATTGAACTAATAAATAAAAAAAATTAAAAACTAGTTTTATTTAAAAACCTCCTCAAATCCAATTCATGTGCTTGTTATAGCATCACCTCCTCATGTTATGGTCTTCTTTGAAAATGAAGGGCAAAGGGGGACTTCCGGCCAAGATGGCGGAGAGAAGACAGGCACAGTTCTAAAGTCTCCTAATCTTTCCCCATCTATGATATGAAACAAACCTCTTAACAGAAATCCAACCCACAAAACCCAGAAAGAAAAGCCAGGAGAAAGAACATCTACCTCAGGATTTGTCTTCTGCAGTCCTGGGTGAGTCCGGTAGCAGAGGGCGGATCAGCCACAGATCAGCCTGATAAAGGGCTGGATTGGAACCTGAGTGCAGGACCTACTTGGATCAGCGGTGGGGTGGGGGCTTGGGTCTACTGGGGAGCAGAGGCACTTGTGTTGGTACTGACCCTCTGGAGCTTGCCTGCAGGGTGGGGGGAGAGTTCCAGTACAGGAGAGCGGTGGACACATCATCCCTGGGCTCCTCGGGTCTGAGGAACTCTTGAGTCCATGCCTCCATTGAGTCTGAGGCCTCTTCCCAGAACAAACACACTTACCTACTACTTCAGCCTCAGGTACAGGTGTGTGAGCAGAAGAACCAGTCCAGCTGACAATAGGAAGAGGAATGACCTTACCCCAGGCTAGAGCCCACCATTGATTAAAGGCAAAAGATTTAGGGTTTTTTTTTCAAGGCAATGGGGTTAAGTGGCTTGCCCAAGGCCACACGGCTAGGTAATTATTAAGTGTCTGAGGTTGAATTTGAACCCAGGTACTCCTGACTTCAGGACTGGTGCTTTATCCACTGTGCCACCTAGCCATCCATTGAACCTTACTTTCAACAGAATTGGATGTGAACCCAGGTACTCCTGACTCCAAGGCTGTTGTTCTATTCACTGCGCCACCTAACCGCCCCCAAGGCAAAAGGATTTAACAACTTTAACCGATCCCTTCAGGCTAAGGGAGTAGGCCTCAATCAAGACCACAGACACTCCAGAGAAAGCAACCAGCACCTCCTACTGGCCAGCCAGAGAAATTTCACTCAGTGAGTAAAGCCTCTAGCGATCCCAACACCAAACTTCTGAACCAGCCCCTCCCCAACTCAAGGTCTTAGCAAAATGAAGAAAGGTCATTGGAAAGGTGGATCCATAGAAAAAATTCTTGGAAGGAAAAGACCCTAATTCAGAGACCTAGAACCTCTGAGGAGAATATGATCTGGTCTCCAGCACAGAAAGACTTCCTTGAAGAAATAAGGAATGAGTTTAAAAATCAATTGGAAAATTTGGAAAAAGAAACCCAAGAGAAAATTAACACCTTGCAACAAGAAAACAAATCATTGGAAAATAGAATTGGACAAATACAAAATGAGACAATCTCTCAGATCCTCAATTGGGCAAATGCAAAAGAAAATAGTTCAAAACCTCAATTGGTCAAATGGAAAGCTCTTGCAAAAGTAGAATTGACCAATTGGAAAAGGAATTGCAAAAAGTTAATAAAGAAAACTCCTCCCTAAAAAAAAGAATGGAGTCTGTAGTAACTAATGACTTCATGAGACAGCAAGAGCCTATCAAACAAAATAAAAAAATAGAAAAAAATAGAAGAAAATGTAAAATACCTCATCAGCAAAACCACTGACATCGAGAATAGATCGAGGAGGGGCAACCTGAGAATTATTGGACTTCCTGAAAACATTGAAGAGAAAAAAAGCCCGGACTTAATATTACAGGATCTAGTGATGGAAAATTGCCCTGATACCATGGAACCAGAGGACAAAGTAGTTATTTAAAGAATACAGTGATCCCCTCCAGAAAGAGATCCTAAAATGAAAACACCAAGGGATGTTGTAGCCAAATTCCAGAATTGTCAGATAAAAGAGAAAATCCTTCAAGCAACTAGAAGGAAACAATTTAAATACCAAGGAGCCACAGTAGGGATTGTGCAGGACCTGGCTGCATCAACATCAAGGGATTGAAGGGCCTGGAACGAGATATTTCGAAGAGCAAGGGAGCTTGGAATGCAGCCAAGAATCCACTATCCCGCAAAGCTGAGCCTTCTCTTTTAAGGGAAAAGATGGACAATTAACGCAATGGAAGAATTCCAAAAATTCCTGATGAGAAGACCAAAGCTAAATAGAAAATTTGGACATCAAACAGGAGGTTCAAGAGACACATGAAAAGGTTAAAAAAAAGTGGGGGTAAAGAAAAAAAAAACTTGCATCCAATAAGTTGAAACTGGCTATATCCCAGCATGGGGAAAAAGATTCTCATAACTCTTGAGGATTGTAACTTAACAGAGAGAATATACCTAGCCAGAAGTGATGGACATTCATGACCTATCTATGAGACTGCTATCCAATGGGATGAAACTGGCTATAATGCCACTTGGGAGAAAGACTAATTAATAACTCTCAAGAATTTTAACTCTATTAAGATAGAATGTACTTAGCTAGAAGTGACAGATACTCAGAAATTTCTATGACTCAGAATGATTTTAAAAACACTACCTCCTTAAAAAGGGGGACAGGAAGGAGATGGGAGGAGGGATGGGATTGAATGGGGGTAAATCTCATTACACTAAGAGGTACAAAATACCTATGGTAATAGAGGGGAAGAAGGGAGGAAATGAGAAATACCTGAATCTTCTTTTCATCAGACTTGGCTTAACGTCAACTTAAACACATACTCAGTTAACTTAAAAAAATCTCACCTTTCAAGTACTAAAAGGGGAAAAAAAAGGGGAGGGGGGCAGAGAAAGGGAGGGGGAGGGAAAAAGGGGAAGTAACAAAAGGAAGGGAAGGGAAAAGGGAAAAAAGGGGGAAGGGGAAAGAAAGGGGAGGGGGTGGATATAGGAGGGCAATCACATTGAAGGGGGTAGTATTCAGAAACAGAATACTGGGAAATATGGATAAAGGGGGAAAATACAAACAGAGGGAAGATAGTATGGAGGGCCATAAAGAGTTAGTAATCATAACTTTGAATGTGAATGGGATGAACTCTACCTTAAGAGAAATAGCCGAGTGGATTAAAAACCAGATTCCTACAATGTGCTGCTTACAAGGAACTCATTTGAAGCAGAGAGGTACATATAGAGTAAAGGTAAAAGACTGGAGCAAAATATATTTTGCTTCAGCTGAAGTGAAAAAAGAAGGGGTAGCAATCCTTATCTCAGACAAAGCAGCTGCAAAAATAGATAGCTTTAAAAGAGATAAGGAAAGGGGAACCTAGGTGAAGTGGATAGAACACTGGCCCTGGAGTCAGGAGTACCTGAGTTCAAATCTGGCCTCAGACACTTAATAATTACCTAGCTGTGTGGCCTTGGGCAAGCCACTTAACCCCATTGCCTATATCCTCCTAAAAGGTACCATAGACAATAAAGTTATTTCAATACTGAATATATATGCACCCAGTCAGATAGCATTCAAATTCTTAGATGAGAAGCTGAAAGAACTACAGAAAGACATAGATAGCAAAACTCTACTAGTGGGAGACCTCAACCTCCCACTCTCAGTTCTAGATAAATCAAATCATAAAATAAACAAGAAAGAAGTTAAGGAGGTAAATAGATTGTTAGAAAAACTAGATATGGTAGACTTATGTAGGAAATTGAATGGGGATAGAAGGGAATATGCCTTTTTCTCTGCAGTACATGGATCTTATACAAAAATTGACCATGTACTAGGACATAAAAACTATTCCCTTTAATTTAGAAAAAAAAATCCCCAGATATCTTATTGTCTGATCTTGTTATCTCTTATACTTTTTGTTTCTTCCTTAAGGATATGATTTCTCTCTCATCACACTCAATTTGGATCAAGTACAACATGGAAACAAAAACTGAGATTGCTTTCCATGGGGGGGTAGGGGGAGGGAACTAAGATTGGGGGAAAAATTGTAAAACTCAAATAAAATCTTTAATAAAAAAATAAATTAAAAAAGAAAATGAAGGGCAAACATTAAATGACTAGGTAAGATTTACATGAGGAATGCAAGACTAGTTCAACATGAAGAAAATATTAGCATAATTGACCATATAATTAATTAATTAAACATCATGACTATCTCATAAAGTCTTTTTACTAAATCGAGAATAATAGAAAATTTCTTTTACAAAATGCAACACCCATTTCTATTAAAAATACTCTAGAGCATAGGAATAAAGGAAACTTTACTTAAAATAATAAAAATATTTAGTGCCACCAACAAGCATTAACTAAATGAAGATAGCTTTCTAGTTTATTATCTTTTTAAGCCTTCCAATAAAATCAGAGGTGAAACATGGATGCCTGTCTGAAGCAGTTCTGATGAGATTAAGGCTTAAATTTTGCCCCTATCCTTTCCCCCCCTCTTCTTTTCTTTAGTTATAATAACTTTTTCATATTTCTTTTATGTAGGATATTTTGCCCCATTTTACTCTCCCCACCCCCTTTTTTACTTCCAGTGCAGTCTTCTTTCTCACCCTTTTATTTTGTGTTTTTGGGTACCATTCTATCAAAGACACCTTATATCCACACCCTCTGTCTATGTTTCTTCTTTTTAATTGCCCTTATTGTAATAAAGTTCTTAAGAGTTACAAATATTATACTACCATATAGAATTATAAACATTTTGGGAAGCTAGGTGGCATAGTGGATAGAGCACTGGCCCTGGAGTCAAGAGGAACTGAGTTAAAATGCAGCCTCAGACACTTAATATTTATTTAGCTGTGTGACCTCGAGCAAGTCATTTAACCTCATTGCCTTGCAAACCCCTCCCCGCCAAAAGAAAATGTAAACATTTTAATCTTGTTGAAAATCAATCTCTCCTTCTGGCCAAGATGGTGGAGAGAAGACAGGCACAGTTCTAAAGTCTCCTGATCTCTTCCCCATCTATCACATGAAACAAACCTCTTAAAAGAAATCCGACCACAAAACCCAGAAAAAAAAAGCCAGGAGAAAGAACATCTACCTCAGGATTTGTCTCTGGCAGCAGCTTTGACCCGAATTTGGGTGGTTGAGTCTGGGCTCTGAGGGAGGATCAGCCCTAATCAGCGAGATTTAGCAGCTGAATTGGAACCGGACGTCTGAGGGCGGGAGAGCCAGACCTGCTGGATCAGAGGTGGGGCTAGACCGCGGGGACATGAGTCTTCGGGGGAGCAGAGGCACTGGTGTTGGAGCTGTCCCCCTGGAGATCCTGGACAGGGCTGGGGGGGGAATTCTGGAGCGTGAGAGCTGCAGACACCATCCCTGGGCTCCTCTGGTCTGAGTCCCATTTACAACTCAGACTTCTTACCTAACAAACAAATGCAAACTACTTCTGCCTCAGGCCCAGGTGTGGGAGCAGAAGAACCAGCCCAGCTGAGGAATGACCTCAGGCCAGGGTAAAGCCCACCATTGATTGAGGGCAAAAGAATTCAATAGCTCCAACTCCTCCCTTCAAGGAAAGGGAGAGGGCCTCAACCAAGGTCACAGACACTCCAGAGAAAGCAACCAGCACCTCCTACTGGCCAGCCAGAGAAACTGTACTCAGTAAAGCCTTTAGCGATCCCAAGCCCCTGTGAACTAGCTCCCCCCCACCCCAACTCAGGTCTTAGCAAAATGAAGAAGGGTCAGTGGAAAGATGGATCCATAGAAAAATTCTTGGAAGGGAAAGACCCCAACTCAGAGAGACCTGGAACCTCTGAGGAGAATACAATCTGGTCTTTAGCACAGAAAGACTTCTTTGAAGAAATAAGGAAGGAGTTTAAAAATCAACTAGAAAATTTGGGAGAGACATTACCTTGCAACAAGAAAACAGATCTCTCAGATCTTCAAATGGGCAAATGCAAAAAGAAATTAATTCTCTCAAAACTTCTGCTGTGCTAGGACTAAAGACCTCTGAGCTGACTTGCTGTACCACTGGTCTGTTGACCCAAGGCTGCAGGGCCTTGCCTTATTTATCTGTGCTAGGGTTAGGGTCTTCTCCTGGCTTGACTAGGCACTGCTTGGGCTGGACTGTGGGACAGACCTTTCCTGCAGTTGTTTGATGTTATCTTGGACTGAAAAAAGTGTTTTACCCTTCCTTTTGTGGATTCTCTTATGCCACTATTCATTTTGAGGTGAGATTTAAAGTTGTTTCTAAGGGAATTGGGGAGAATTCAGGCAACTTCCTTTTTGTTTCTTAACCATCTTGACTCCTCAAGCCAAGTCCCCATCTTGGGACAGTGATAGTCTCTCAGTCATCTGTTCTGGAGGGCAATTTTTAAGGGTCTCTCTCTCTCTCTCTCTCTCTCTCTCTCTCTCTCTCTCTCTCTCTCTCTTTTGGTGTGAATGGGTGGGAATCCATGGAGAGCTGACCTGAGGGGTAGTGATGAAGAGAATGAGAGAAAGGGGGAGAAGGGGGGAGGGGGAGAGAGAAACAGAAATGTACCTTTAAGTTATCAGCCTTTTTTTGAAATAAGCATTTTTTTCAGAATTATTTTTTAAATTAATTCTTATTTTGTACACATTAATAAAATATTCTTGTTTAAGATTAAACATTATACCTCCTTCCCCCAAAAAATATAGACCTGCATGAGCAGTAAATTAAAGGGGAGAGAAAAAAATTAACATTAAAAAAATAATAGTAATAATTGTAGGTATGGCCAGGTGATGCAGTGGATGGAGCACCGGCCCTGGAGCCAGGAGCACCCGAGCCCAAATGTGGCTCCATATACCCAAACAGTCACCCAGCTGTGTGACCCCATGCAAGCCACCCCAACCCCATTGCCCTGCAAAACAAAACAAAACAAAAAAAAAGACCCAAAATAATATAAAATAGTAATAATAATAGTAGGGGCAACCGGGTGATGGATAGAGCACTGGCCCTTGAGCCAGGAGCACCCGGGTCCAAATCCGGCCTCAGACACTCAACAATCACCCAGCCATGCGGCCCCAGGCAGGCCATCCAGCCTCATTTGCCCTACAAGTCCCCCCCCCCCCCAATAATAATAAAAAATGTGCTTCAGTCTGTGTTCCAACACCAACAACTCTGTTGCGGGTGGATCACATTCTTTATAAGTCCATCACAAAAGTTACTTCCATATTTTTCCACTGTTGCCATTGCTGATTGCAACCCCCTCCATTTGCACTTCTCCACTACCATGTACTATATTTTCTCTCTCCTTTCACTCTGTCTCTGCTGTAGGGTAGGTGAGTGGTGCAGCAGATAGATTCCTGGCCCTGGGGCCAAGAGGTCCTGAGCCCACATACCACCCCTTAGGCCCAGCATCCACCCGGCCTTATGGTCCCAGACAGGACATCCAATCCCAGCCCCTTGCAAGAAATAAAAAAAATTGTGTTATATCTGACCACTCTCCCTCCATGGTCCATCCTCTCCTTCACTCACACCCCCCCTTCCCCCTGTCCCCCTCCTCTCCTTCTTACTCCAGATGTCTATACCCCATTGAGTATATATGCTGTTTACTCTCCTAGCCACCTCTGATGAGAGTGAAGATTCCCTCATTCCCCCTTGCCTTCCCCCTTCCATATCATTGCAATAGCTCATTGTAATAAAGAAAAATCTTATTATATGAATTATCTTAGCCTATTCCTCCTCTCCTTTTTCTTTCTCCCATTTCATTTCCTTTTTATCTATTGACTCCATTTTTACACCACGTTATATCTTCAGATTCAGTTTTCTCCTGTGCTTCATCTATAAAAGCTTTTTCTACTTGCTCTATTAAATGAAAAGGTTCATATGAGTATTATCAGTATCATTTTTCTATACAGGAATACATGTAGTTCATCATCATTAAGTCCCACATATTTTCCCCTTCTCCACTCTCCATGCTTCACCTGAGTCCTGTAGTCCTGTATTTGAAGATCAAACCTTCTGTTCATCTCTGGCCATTCCAACAGGAACATTTGAAATTTCCCTGGTTCATTGAAAGTCCATCTTTTTCCCTTTTCAGAATTATTTATATAAATTTGTATAGTGGAAATTTATGTAAAATGGGAACTCTGTGTGTGTGTGTGTGTGTGTGTGTGTGTGTGTGTGTGTGTGTTTGGTGAAGTTTAAGGAAAACTTGGAAAGACTTCTTGCAGAAGGTAAGAGTTTAATTGAGTCATGAAGGAAATCAGGAGACAGAGACACGAAGAAGAAAATTTTAAGCTTGCAGAGAGCCAGGAAAAATGTTCTAGAGTTGGAGGATGGCAAATCTTTCAAGAGAAACAAACAGTGAGGCCAATATCACCTTAAGACTGAATATTAAGTAAAGTATACAGACTGGAAAGATGAGAGGGGGTCAGGTCATGAAATGCTTGAGTACCAAATGTAGATTTTATATCTGATCCTGGAGTCTATAGGGAATGGAGTTTATTAACAGGGGGATGGCATGATCAGACCTGAGTTTTAGATAGGTTATGTTGGCAGCTGAGTGGAGGATAGACCAGAGTGGGGAGAGACTTGAAGCAGAGAGACCATTCATCTGAGTCTGGGTGACTAAGAAGGTGATGTTCTATATAGGTGCCTCCTGATTTCTCCCTTTTTTTCATTTTGGCTTTTTTTTCTGTTTAAGCTGTTGCTGCAGTTGGAATCAGAAAACTCTTGCCTGGAAGCTTTTCTGGAGTGGAAGCATATGGAGCTGGTATACTGGCAATGGATGGTAAATTAGTAATAGGAGGATCTGATAGTGACTTTTCTTTTTTTTTCCCTTGGACTCTCCTATCCTTAGTGCTATTAGCTGATAAGTCATCAGTATTCTTTCCAATCCTTGGGGATTAATGTGAAGAGGACAGATTAACAAATGACTAATCAGTTCTCTGTGTGTTATCAAAGAACATGTCTATACTTCAGTACATGAATGTATTTTATTTTGTACCTGGAAATTCAGATTTGTTAATGACTTCTGAACTTTATTTCTAAGTTATAATGTCAAACAACTTCATTTTCTCCCCTCAATAAATAACATGTTCAAATTGCACATCTTTCCTTGAACTGTGTTGAATAATGGTAAGAATTTGATTTTTTGTTTTTCTGGCTTTCATTGATTTTAAGTAGACTATCAGCCTTAGAAGAACCAGAAACATAAATAGCATTAAATTTTATTTGCTTTCAGGTACTAAAATTACCTCTTAATTGGATGAAATAATAATTGTTCATTAAAATCACTGCTGGGATTTGGGGTAATCATAGTCAGAATCAAATTAACTTCAAGAATTGTGGTATAGTTCATGGTGGTAAGACAAAATGATTTAAGTTAGGGCAGTAGCCCAGAACCAGATTCAGTCACTTAAAAAAAAAACATTCCCAGAACCAGAACACTCTTTAACCTCCCAAATTGGCTCTAGGAGAGAGACAATGATTATTTCGCATATATTAAATGTGTCAGAAACTCAGGGTCCTAAGAGACACACAGATAGAACTAACTTTTGCTTTGGCAAGGCAGGTATGAAAGAAAAAAGTATGCCTGGGTTTCAGCAATACTATTAGGATTAGCCAACTAGATAAAAAAATGAAGATAATTGGGCTAGCTCCCCTTCTGTATAGCCTGGTCAGAATCATCTATGCTTTGTGCTTTGAAATAAGAAATGCAAATTTTTTTCCTGTATCTGCAGTGTTTTTTCATTTTCTCTTCAGGGAAAGGAAAACAAGGATATACATGGATTTTTTTTTAATTTAAGGCAATGGGGTTAAGTGACTTGCCCACAGTCACACAGCTAGGTGATTATTAAATGTCTGAAGCCGAATTTGAACTCAGGTATTCCTGACTCCAGGGCTGGTCCACTGCATCACCTAGCTGCCCCCACATGGATATTTTTGAGTCAGCGCTTCTGAGAGCATGTGGATGGGTTGTCATGAGAGACATTAAAGTCGGGTACCTATGCACCTCTTTTTAGTTAGGTCTCTGTTCAGATAGTGACAGTTAATTTCAGAAGTGGATGGCATGGATTCTTATAAGCTTGAATTCTCTTCACTAATGCTGTGTTTGCAGCATTCCCCTGCTTTAGTTAATTTGTCAACTATCTCTGTCAAACTCTTCCCCTCAGTCTCTTTCTGTGTTAGGACCAACAACTACTAAGTTGGATGGCAGGATTGAAAAAGATGGTTAAATATAAAGATAATATGTAATATAAAGATAATATGTGTATAAATATAAAGATAATACATATCAGTTTAAAAAACAGAAAACATTGAAAGTACAGGATGATAGAGAGGACTAGACAACAGATCTGATAGTTTTATTAACTGCAAACTGAATGAGTTTGGGAGTCTCAAAAGCCTTTAGTATAATTTTCAGAGCAATGGAGATCCTGCTGTAGTCAGATTTCTCTAGACAGATCAAGAGTACTATAACCAAGTCTGGATCTTACATTTTTTTTAAATTTTAGAAAGGTTTTATTTATTTTGAGTTTTACAATTTTTCCCCCAATCTTGCTTTCCTCCCCCTCACTCCCCACAGAAGGCACTTTGCTAGTCTTTACATCATTCCCATAGTATCCATTGATCTAAGTTGAATGTGATGAGAGAGAAATCATATCCTTAAGGAAGAAACATATAGTATGAGATAATACCAGAACTACATAATAAGACAACATTTTTTTTTTTTAAATTAGAGGTAATAGTCCTTGGTCTTTGTTCAAACTCCACAATTCTTTCTCAGGATATAGATGGCATTCTCCATCACAGATAACCCAAAATTGTGCCTGATTGTTGCCTTGTTGGTATGAGCATGTCCATTAAGGTTGATCATTACTCCCATATTGCTGTTAGGGTGTACAGTGTTCTTGTTCAGCATCAGTTCATTCAGATCCTTCCAGGCTTCCCTGAATTCCCATCCATTCTGGGTTCTAATAGAACAATAGTGTTCCATCACATACATATACCACAGTTTGTTAAGCCATTCCCCAGTTGATGGACATTCCCTCAGTTTCCATTTCTTTGCCACTAAAAACAGAGCTGCTATGAACATTTTGTACAGGTGATGTTGTTACCTTTTTTCATATCTTCAGAATACCCAGTAGTGGTATTGCTGGATCAAAGGGTATGTAGATTTTTATTGCCTTTTGGGCATAATTCCATACTGCTCTCCAGAAAGGTTAGATGAGTTCACAGCTTCACCAACAATGTATTAGTGTCTCAGATTTCCCACATCCCTTCCAACATTGATCATTGTCCTTTCTGGTCATATTGGCCAGTGTGAGAGGTGTGAGGTGGTATCTCAGAGATGTTTTAATTTACATTTCTCTAATAATTAGTGATTGAGCAATTTTTCATATGATTATGGATTGCTTTGATTTCCTCATCTGTAAATTGCCTTTGCACATCCTTTGACCATTTGTCTATTGGGGAATGGCTTGTCTTTTTCAGAAAAATTTGACTCAGTTTTTTGTATATTTTAGAGATGAGTCCTTTGTCAGAAACACTAGGTGTAAAAATTGTTTCTCAATTTACTACATTTCTTTTGATCTTGGTTACAGTGGCTTTATCTGTGCAAAAGTTTTTTAATTTGATGTAATCAAAATTATCTAGTTTGTTTTTAATGATGTTCTCCATCTCTTCCTTGGTGATAAACCACTTTCCTTTCCATAGATCTGACAGGTAAACTATTCCTTGATCTTCTAGTTTGCTTATAATGTTTTTTTTAATGTCTCGATCCTGTATCCATTTTGATCTTATCTTGGTATAGGTTTCTTGGTATATAGTTTCTTCCAATTTTCCCAACAGTTTTTATCCAAGAGTTTTTATCCCAATAGCTGGACTCTTTGGGTTTATCAAGCAGCAGATTACTATAATCAATTCCTGCTATTATATCTAGACTATTCCACTGATCCACCACTCTATTGCTTTGGTGATACCAGTTAGGTTTGATGACTGATGCTTTATAATATAATTTTACATCTGGTAGGGCTAAGCCACCTTTTTTTGTACTTTTTTTTTCATTAAATCCCTGGAGATTCTCAACTTTCTATTTCCCCATATGAATTTTCTTACAATTTTTTCTAACTCATTAAAGTAATTTTTTGGAATTTTGATTTGAAGGGCACTAAACAAGTAGTTTAATTTTGGCAGAATTGTCATTTTTATTATATTTACTCGGCCTATTCACAAGCAGTTGATATTTGTCCAGTTATTTAAGTCTGATTTTATTTGTGTGAGAAGTGTTTTGTAATTGTTTTTAAAAAATTTTTGAGTCTGCCTTGACAGGTAGACTCCCAGGTATTTTATATTTTCTAAGGTTACTTTGAATGGGATTTCTCTTCCTAGCTATTTCTGCTTCATCTTGTTAATCATATATAGAAATGTTGAGGATTTATGAGATTTTATTTTATATCCTGGTACTTTGCTAAAGTTGCAAATTATTTCTAGTAGTTTTTTTAGATGATTTTTTGGGATTCTCTAGGTATACCATCATGTCATTTGCAAAGAGTGAGAGTTTTGTCTTTTCCTTCCCAGTTCTAATTCCTTCAATTTCTTTTTCTTCTCTTATTGCTGAAGCTAACAGTTCTTTTTTTTCACTTTCTTAATTTTTTTGAAAGATTTTATTTATTTTGTGTTTTACAATTTTTCCCTCTAATCTTACTCCCCGCCCCATAGAAGGCAATTTGCCAGTCTTTACATTGTTTCTATGGTATATATTGATCCAAATTGAATGTGATGAGAGAGAAATCCCATCTTTATGGAAGAAACATAAAGTATAAGAGATAGCAAGATCAGACAATAAGATATCAATTTTTTTCCCCTAAATTAAAGGTAATCCTCCTGAACAACTTTGTTCAAACTCCACAGTTGTTTCTCTGGATAGAAATGGCATTCTCCATTGCAGACAGCCCCAAATTGTCCCTGATTGTTGCACTGATGGAATGAGCGAGTCCATCAAGGTTGATCATTTCGCCCATGTTGTGAAGCTAACATTTCTAATACAATATTGAATAGTAGTGGTGATAGTGGGTATCCTTGTTTCACCCCTGATCTTATTGACAATGCCTCTAGCATATCCCCATTGCATATAATGCTTGTTGATGGGTTCAGATAGATTCTGTTTATTATTCTAAGGAACAATCCATTTATTCCTATGCTCCCTAGTGTTTTTAGTAGGAATGGGTGCTGTATTTTGTCAAAAACTTTTTCAGCGTCTATTGATATATTCATATGATTTCTGATAGGTTTGTTATTGATATAATTAATTATACTGATAGTTTTCCTAATAATAAACCAACCATACATTCCTAGAATAAATCATATTTGGTCATAATGTATTATCCTAGTTATAATTTGTTGTAGTACTTTTACTAATATTTTATTTAAGATTTTTGCATCTATATTCATCAGGAAGATAGGTCTACAATTTTCTTCCTCTGTTTTAACTCTAGTTTAGGTATCAGCACCATATGGGTGTCATAGAAAGAGAGTTTCATCTTCACCTACTTTTACAAATAGTTTATATAGATTTGGAACCAGTTGTTCCTTAAATGTTTGATAGAATTCACTTGTCAATCCATCTGACCCTGGAAATTTATTCTTAGGGAGTTCAATAATGGCTTGTTGAATTTCTTTTTCTGAATTTTCTTTTTCTGAGATAGGGTTATTTAGGTATTTAATTTCTTCATTTAACCTGGGCAATTTATATTTTTTTAAATATTCATCCATTTCATTTAGATTATCAAATTTATTGGCATAGAGTTGGGCAAAATAATTTTGAATTATTACTTTAATTTCCTCCTCTGGTGTGAGTTCACCTTTTTCATTTATGATACTAGCAATTTGGTTTTCTCCTTTCTTTTTTTTTATCAAATTGACCAAAAGTTTATCAATTTATTGTTTTTTTTCATAAAAACAGCTCTTGGTTTTATTTATTAGTTCAATAGTTTTCTTGCTTTCGATTTATTCATTTCTCCTTTAATTTTTAGAATTTCTAATTTGGTATTTAACTGAGGGTTTTTAAATCATTCTTTCTCTAATTTTTTTAGTTGCATATTTAATTCATTGATTTCATCTTTCTCTAATTTATTCATATAAGCATTTAAAGATATAATATATCCCTTGATAGCTGCATTGAGTGAATCCCATAGGTTTTGGTATGTTGTTTCATTATTGTCATCATCTAGGATAAAATAATTCTTTCTGTAATTTGTTGTTTGATCCACTCATTCTTTTTTTTTTTCTTTAGATTTTTCAAGGCAATGGGGTTAAGTGGCTTGCCCAAGGCTACATGGCTATGTAATTATTAAGTGTTTGAGGTTGGATTTGAACCCAGGTACTCCTGACTCCAAGGCTGGTGCTCTATTCATTCTTTAAAGTGAGGTTATTTAGTTTCCAATTAGTTTTGGGTCTGTATCTTCCTGGTACCATATTTCATATGATTTTTATTGCATTGTGATCTGAGAAATATGTATTCACTATTTCTGCCTTTCTGTAATTGATCATTAGGTTTTTGTGCCCTAGTACATGGTTAAATTTTGTGCAAGTGCCATGTCCTGCAAGAAAATCTGTCCACATTCAATAACCTCTACAGATCTATCATATTTAGGTTTTCTAACAATCTATTTACCTACTCAATTTTCTTCTTGTTTATTTTATGGTTAGATTTATCTAAGAATTTGGATGCTATACTTCTGGTTGCATACATATTTAGTATTAAAATTACCTTATTGTCTATGGTACCTTTTAGGAGGATATAGTTTCCTTCCTTATCTCTTTTAATAATATCTATTTTTGCAGCTGCTTTGTCTGAGATAAGGATTGCTGCCCCTGCTTTTTTTCACTTCAACTGAAGCCAAATATATTTTTCTCCAACCTTTTACCTTTACTTTATATCTTTCTCTCTGCTTCAGATGAGTTTCTTGTAAGGAGCATATTGTAGGATTCTGGTTTTTAATACACTCTACAATATGTTCATGTTTTAAGGGAGTTCATCCCATTCACATTCAGAGTTATAATTACTAACTCTTTATTGCCTTCCATGTTATCTTCCCTCTGTTTGTATTTTCTCCTTTTTTTCCTTTATCCATATTCCCCATTGTTTTGTTTCTGAATACTACCACCTTCAGTGTGTTTGCCCTCCTATATCCAACCCCCTTCCCCTTTTTCCCCTTTCGCTTTGCCCCTTCTTCCTTTCCTTCCTTCTGTTGATTCCTCCTTTCCTCCCCCCTTCCCTTTCCCCCTTTTAACACTTTAAAGGTAAGATAAGTTTCTTAACTGAGTGTGTATATGTTAACTTTAAGCCAATCTGATGATAGTAAGATTCAGGCAGTTCTCACCTCCTCATATTCCCCTCTATTGCAATAAGTCCTTTGTAATGTAATGAGATATCCCCCATTCAGTCTCCTTTATCCTCTCATCTCTTTACTGTCCTCCTTTTTAAGGAAGTATTGTTTTTAAATCATTCTATCTGAGTCACAGAAAGGTCATGAGTGTCCATCATTTCTGGCTATTCTCTCTACTAGAATTACAATTATTGAGAGTTATTAGAGTCTTTCTTCCCGGTAAGAATATTTCCAGTTTCATCTTATTGGGTAACAGTTTTTCAAATAAGTCATGTATATCCATCTCTTCTGGATAATTAAATTCTCTCTAATAGAGTTACAATTCTTGCAAGTTGTTAAAGTCTTTCTTCCAGGTAGGGATATTGCCAGTTTCATCTTACTTGATAACAATCCCCCCCCCTTTTTTTTTAGTTTTACCTTTTCACGTGTCTCTTAAGTCTCCTGTTTGAAGTCCAAATTTTCTATTAAGCTCTGGTCTTTTCATCAGAAATGTTGGAATTCTCCTATTCTAATAAATGTCCATCTTTTGCCCTGGAAGAGAAGCCTCAGCTTTGCTGGATAGTGAATTCTTGGCTGCATTCTAGGCTCCCTTACTTTTCAGAATATTGCATTCCAGGACCTTCGATCTCTTAATGTTGATGCTGCCAGGTCCTGTGTAATCCTTACTGTGGCTCCATGATATGTAAATTGTTTCTTTATCTGATAGTTCTGGGAATTAGGCTACAATATTCCTTGGTGTTTTCATTTTGGGATCCCTCTTAGTAACTATTTTTCCCTCTGGTTCCATGATATCAGGGCAGTTTTCTATCACTAAATCTTGTAATCTTGAGTCCAGGCTTTTTTTCTCTTCAATGTTTTCAGGAAGACCAATAATTTTTAGGTTACCTTTAGTCAATCTATTCTTGAGGTCAGTGGTTTTACTGATGAGGTATTTAACATTTTCTTCCATTTTTTTCATTTTGTTGGTTTTGTTTAACAATTTTTATTTTCTCATAAAATCATTGGTTTCCATAGACTCCATTCTTGTTTTTAGGGAAGAATTTTCTTCATTTACCCTTTGCAACTCCTTTTCCAATTGGTCAATTCTATTTTTGTAAGAGTTTTCCCTTTAGGGGCGGCTTGGTGGCGCGAGGGGCGGCTAGGTGACACAGTGGATAGAGCACCAGCCTTGGAGTCAGGAGTACCTGGGTTCAAATCCGACCTCAGACACTTAATAATTACCTAGCTGTGTAGCCTTGGGCAAACCACTTAACCCCATTGCCTTGAAAAATCTAAAAAACAAGTTTTCCCTTTGATCATTTGAGGTTTTGAGAGAATTATTTTCTTTTTTGCATTCATCCAATTGTATTTTTCAAGGATTCGTTTTTCTTGTTGGAAGGTGTTAATTTTCTCCTGGGTTTTTTTCCCAAATTTTTCAGTTGATTTTTAAACTCCTTCCTGATTTCTTCAAGGGAATCTTTCTGTGCTGGAGACCAAATCATATTCTCCTCAGGGGTTCTTTGTCTCTCTGAATTAGGGTCTTTTCCTTCTAGGAATTTTTCTATGGTTTCCCCCTTTCTGATGGCTTTTCTTCATTTTCCTAAGATCTTGTGTTGAGGGAGGGGCTGGTTCATAGAGGTTTGGTATTGAGATCCCTAAAGGCTTTACTCACTGAGTGTAGTATCTCCAGCTGGCCAGTAGGGGGTCCTGGAGGCTTTGCTCACTGAGTGGCTAGTAGAGGGTGTTGGAGGCTTTTCTCACTGGGTGTAATATCTCCTCCTGGCCAGTAGGGGTGCTAGAGGCTGGAACATACCCTCCACCCCTTCCTGTCAGTCCCATGGCCACGCCTCCACTCTCTGGTTGTTTCTCAGAGTGAAGTGGTTCCCACAGCAAATCTCCCCCCCCCCCCCCCCCCCCCCCCCGCCTTATATTAGTCTGGCTCTCGCCCCTCCCCCGCTGGCTGTCTGCATTCTGCACTCGCCACACCCCCAATCCCCAAAGACAGACCTTGAGGTACGTGTTGTTTTACTATCTTCTCTTTCTGGGATTTGTCGATGGAACTTCCACTAAAAGGTTTGTTTCATATTATTTATGAGGGAAGATCAGGAGACCTTAGCACAGGACCTGACTTCTCTTCACCATCTTGGCCGGAAGTCCTGGATCTTACATTTTGGATGAACTTTGGAATTCTTGAATATGTTTAAGAGGCTATTGGAAATGGTGAGGGAGCTGGAGACCATAGAGGATCACTAAAGGAATTATGGATATTTAGACTAGAGAAGAGATGTGAATGAGATTTTCATGTGATAGTTATCAAATGGAAGAAAACTCAGATCTTATTCTGCTTATCCTCAGAAAGTAGAATTGGAACTATTGGTAGAAATTACAGAGAAGCAGATTTAGACTTGATATAATGGAAAACAAAAAATTAGATATTTCAAAGAGTAGAAAGAGGTACTTTGTAAGGTATTAGGTTCATCATTTGAATTTGAGCTGATTTAGATAACCACTTTTTAGGGATATTGTAAAAGGGATTTTGGTACAGGTATGTATAGAAAGAATGAGAAAGACCTAGGTTTATGTCCTTCCTCTGATAGAAACTGGCCTTTTTGATCCTGGAAAATTCCTCCAACTTCTTAGTTCTCTAAGCAATTCTCTCTAAGTAATGGAATAGTTACAGATCTACATTAGTAGAGCAAATTTTCCCCACTGGCTTTTCATTGTCAATGAAATCACAGATTCAAGTTAAAAAAATAGATTGAAATAAATGAACTTGGAGGTTTTTTTTTTAATTCAACTGATTTTTCAGTGCCTATTATGTACAAGGCTCTGTGCTGGGAATATGAAGGCTAGAATGAAATAATTCTTACCATTAAAGAGCTTATATTTTACTTGAGGAATGGAATGGGAACACAAATAAGTAGACATATTGCAGACAAAATAATACATTGTGATTCCTTTTTTAAAAACTTAAAATAATTTATTAAAAACTTTTATCAGTTCTGAATTATCTCCTTTTCTCTTTTCCTTCCTTTTCCCATTGAGAAAGCAAGGAAAACAAAACTTATTACAAATATATAAAGTCATTTAAAATGAATTTCCACATTAAGCCATGTCAGAAAAAAGAGAGAGAAGATATGCTTCTCCTTCCATTTTGAATCCATCAGCTCTCTTTGGATTGCATGTTTCAACGTGAGTCCTTTGGAATTGTGGGCAGTCATTTTATTGATGAAAATTATTAAGTCTTTCAAAGTTGGTTCTCTTTATAGTATTGCTGATATTGTAGAAATTGTTCTCCTGTTTTTGCTCACTTCACTTTTCATCAGTTCATATATGTTTTGAAATCATCCCCTTCATCATTTCTTACAGCGCAAGTAATATTCCATTATATTCCTATATCTTAACTTGTTTAGTCATTCCCCAATTGGACATTCCTTCAATTTCCAATTCTTTGTCACAACAAAAAGAACTCCTCTAAATATTTTTGTATCTTTGAGTCCTTTCTCCTCTTTCTTGCCAGGTCAAGGGATATATACAGTTTAAGATCTTTTGAGGGATAATTCCAAGTTGCTTTCCAGAATGGTTGGATGAGAATTTAAGATAATTTCAACATGGCTGGAACTAGGAGAAATCTAGAAAGTGTCATCTGAGCAATTTTTTGAAGAAATACAGCTATTCCAGGAGGTGGAGGTATGGAAGTAATACATTCTAAACATAGGTTTCCAATTGTTCAGAGGTATAGAGCAGTTGATGAAGTGCATGTATATAAAAGGAATAGTAAAGGATTAGAATAAATAATACATGAAGAAGAGTAATATGAAATCAGAGTTGAAAAGCAGGTGGGAGTCAGGTTGTAGACTGCTTAAATTTTAGACAAAGGATTTTGTATTTGATTCTTGAAGCCACTGATTAGGGAAACACTGAGAAATTTTGAGGGAAGAAATTTTGGGGAAAGTAATGGGAGAGATTTGGAGCAAGGAGATCAATTAGGAGATGATGTAGATCTGAATTAGGATAGAGGCTATATGGATTTAAGTGATGTAATGGAGAGAGAATCAATAAGATGTAGCTAATTGATTGGTAAAAGAATTGAGCAAGAGTAGAGGCCAGGACAACAACTCCAAGATTTCCAATTGATGACTCCAGGATGGTGATAGCCCCAAGTTAAATGTGGAAGTTTGGAAGAAGGACAGATTTTTGGGGAAAATGAGTTCTGTTTGGAACATGTTGAGCTTGAAGTAATGACAGGATATTCTACAAGCACTAGATAATTAATTCCTGGAGTTCAGGAGAGAGGTGCTAATTAAACTGAGAAATTTTAAGGGGAGAAGTTTTAGGGAAAGGCATGTTAGACTAGTGATGGGAGAGATTAGAAGCAAGGAGATCAATTAGGTGGTGATATAGATCTTAATTAAATTGATCAAATCACTCTAAGGGAGGGAGGGAGGGAGGGAGGGAGAGAGAGAGAGAGAGAGAGAGAGAGAGAGAGAGAGAGAGAGAGAGAGAGAGAGAGAGAGAGAGTTGTTTCAGAACAGCCCCTTAGAGAAGAGAAGGATCTAGCAAAAGGGACTGAGAAGGAATGATCGGGGCAGTTTAGAAGACAATTGGCACATAGTAATTCTTAATAAATGTTTATTGAATTGTGACAGGGCAGGTATGAGTATAGAGAAGGAAAGGGTGATGGATAGTGTCAGAAGCTAAAGAGGGAGCAATTAGAATAACGACTGTCAAAAAAAAGGGATTTAATTGTTAAGAGAGAACCTTAGAGAAGTAAGAAAAGAGAGAGTTAGTTTATGATTTGAAGCTATATTGTAAGATAGTCAGAATGTATGGAAGATCAGATGTATATTTGAAATTGTAAGATTCTGGGAGGACCTGAGATTGGAACTATACTGATAGCTTCTGGCATAGGAGGTCCTGAAACCTAGAATCTAGGAATTAGAAGTTAATTCAGAAGCTATGTAACTGGCGATATCTGGTGAACAAGAGCTCTCCACTGCCTGTATGCCTTTTAAAAAAAATATTCAGTGATATCTTTTGTCTTTGCATTGCTTTTATCCCTCATTTCCTTCTCTTACTCATCTCCTGGAGGGGAAAAATTTTTTAAAGAGGAAAGAAGAAAAGAGGAAGAGAAAAAATCTAGGTCAATCAGAAAATACTATTCCTTCCACAAACGTGGCTACTCTTCCCTCCAGCAAACATATACACTCTGCAAAGGAGTTAAGGGAGGAGGTATCTTTTCATATCTTTTCCAGTCATTTTTTTGTTCTTTTTTTTATTGTTTCGTTATTTGTTCTTTCCATTTACGTTGGGTATATTGTTTTCCTGGTTCTGTTTATTTCACATTGCATCAGGTTTATGTAAGGTGGATCTTTCTGTATCAGAAATCTTTTCTATGACAGTCCAAACAAATGCTCATTCAGTTGTAGTTAAAAGACTAAATGAGAGGGAAGCTGTTATTTCTCAAGACAACTTATTCTTCTTTTGGACAGCTCTATTTTTATGACGTTTTTCAAAATTTTAATACTAAAATTGATTCTCTTAACTTCCTCCTATTGCTCCTTCTTCTGTCCTGTGGGACCAAAAGAACTAAATTAATTTCTCTTCCTCATGACAGCTCATTGAATACTTGAAGACAGATGTCATGTGCTCATTGAATCTTGTCTTTTCTAGGTTAAACATCCTTAAAGATTAAGATCATAGTTTTAGATCCAGAAGGTTCTATCTTAAATGGCCTACACAGCATCATACGAGTATTAAGACCATGAGGCATAATGCAAACTCAGTTTTTCATAATTCCATTTCAGTACTTTGCCACAAGATTACACTCTCAAGTGATAAAGATTATTTTTATGAAACTGATAGAATATTCTGCAGTTCTTTCTTTATTTTGATTAACCTTTTCTGGGTACATTACAGCCAATGTTTGTCCAAAAAAGTGGTGCATAGAATTAAACTCATTATTCCCTATGTGGCAAGATTAGGGTGTAGTATAATGGAAATTTTATCTCTCTCTTTTTTTGGACACCATAGCTCCTTTAATTCATCTTGAGTAGAATTAGCTTTTTTGGTTCCTATGTTGTTTTATTGATTCCACTTTTCCCTCATGAGTTATTATCTAGCCAGTTCCTTCCCCTCCTCCTCCTCCTCCTCCTCCTCCTCCTCCTCTGTTGGTTTTTGCATGGCGGTAGGGTTAAGTGACTTGCCCAAGGTCATATGGCTAAGTAATTATTAATTGTCTGAGGCTGGATTTGAAGTTAGATCCTCCTGACTCCAAGACCAGTGCTCTATCAACTATGCCACCTAGCTACCCTAACCTGGTCCTCTTAGTCTTGTTCTTTGAAAGTTTATTTTGAAGTTTACTGTAGAATTTTATATATCCTCCTCCTCCTTCTCCTCCTCCTCCTCCTCCCTCCTCTTCTTCCTCTTCTGTTGGTTTTTGCATGGCAATAGGGTTAAGTGACTTGCCCAAGGTCACATAGCTAAGTAATTACTAAGTGTCTGAAGCTGGATTTGAAGTTAGGTCCTCCTGATTCCAAGGCCAGTGCTCTATCAACTGTGCCACCTAGCTACCCTAACCTGGTCTTCTTAATCTTGTTCTTTGGAAGTTGAATTTGAAGTTTACTATAGAATTATATCTATCTATCTATCTATCTATCTATCTATCTATCTATCTATCTATATGTATATACATATATATATATATATAATTTTATTTTTTTCCATTATATTCTATTTTATTAAGTTTGATCCATTGTTCTAGGCCCAGATATTTTTGGATCTTGGATTTCATACAATACATTAACATGAAGCTGGGAAGGATAGTTGTCTATAAATTTGTTAAGCTTGCTATCTATGCCATGATCCAAGATTTTGCTTAAAATGTTGAGTAGCATGAGGGATAGATACTCAGGGCACTTCATTAGAAGTCTTCCTTTGAGTCATTGACAGTCCCATTTAACAGCAGTATTATCTAGCTTTCATCTTGCCATCTTATATCCAAAAATAGCTTGAGAGATTTTGTAAATACTTCCTTGAAGTCTATATAATGTCTAAAGTATTCTCTTGATCTCTATCAACTTAGTTATCTTGCTAAAAAGGGGAATTATAGATTTGTTCTTGATGAAGTCATATTGACTTTTAGGGTTACCACTTCCCTTTTTGAAGTATTTTCCAAAACTGTGATTAGAGTTGGACTGAGTGGCCATAGGATAAAAAAGCATTGGAGTTAGAATTCAAGGCTGTTGTCTCCTGCAGTAGAAGGAGGCACACATGGAAAGATTCATAACTTACCATTTTGCAATTAGAACTTTACTAGAGAAAGACAGAGTAGCAAGAAGCAGTGCAATGAGGAGCTTTCACTCCTCATAAACCTTAAAGAAATCTAGAAAATGTGCTGTGATGGGGAAAAAATCTAAGCAAAAGTCACATTGAGTCATTTTTCCAGCCCACCTGGGCATAGGGAAGTAGAGAGGGGTAGTCATTGGGGTCAGGACCTGGTACAAAGTATACCATGCCAGTACCTAGAGAAAGACCATGAACCAGACCAAGAATGGATCCCAAACTCATATCAGGCATTTTTATCCATGCTACAATAGAGAAATGTGTGAACTGTCAGACTTATTGCCACTATGGAGTTTGAGGAGAGTAAGAGATAGGAAGAGGGAGGGAATAGAGAGAGAGAGAGAGAGAGAGAGAGAGAGAGAGAGAGAGAGAGAGAGAGAGAGAGAGAGAGAGAACGAACAAGAACGAACAGGATGAATTAGAAGGAGTAATTTTGGAGACAAGAGAAGAGCTTCCCTCTTTTGGCAAGGCCTTTTTCTTTCAGAGATTTGTAGGGTTGAAAGTGGAAGGAGCCATAATGGGAGAAGGAGCTGGAGAAAATTAAGGAAATGGGGTTTCAGAAAAAACATTGTGGTAGATCTCCCCCTTCAAACAGTCCGTTGTTAGGGGAATATCCAAATGAGAAAGAAGGGATTGGAGAGAGAGGAGAGGTTTGTGCGTGGGAGAAGGAGACTTCCCCTGAAGACAGGGAATGTGGGGCAGCAACAAGTAGGAATTTAGAGAGCTGCTACCAGCTCTCTAAATTGAAGGCAGAGATTCGTGGAGATTGGGGTGGTCATCCCTATGCAGGTCAGGATAAGGAAAATCCTAGATTTGCAAAAAATGAGCTAGAAAAGATTGAGTAGGAGTAGAAGAACAGGATAGAGAGAAAACTGACAAGGATTGATGACAGTGGTTCAGATAAAGATAAGTTAGTTGGGTGTGGGGAAGAGTTCTTGAGGGAGAAAGGGGAGAATTGGAGAGGGAGATTGTAGAGAGGTAGGAGTAGCTCACAGGGAGGAGTTGGAGATAAAGATCCCAAGCACTAAAGGTGACTGTTGAATACACGGAGATACTAGGTGCATGCAATCCATTAAATTATTAGAGAGAACTGAATCCAGGTTTTCTGATCTTTGCCTGAAGATGAAGGCTTTTGAATTCTCTGTTGAGTACATCTCAATGTATTGTTCCCAACTTTTTCCTTTCACCATGGAGTCTACATTCTGTGTTCTTCTGGTTATTCTACTCCAGACTTCTTTGACTTTTTCGTAGGTTGTCATTGAGCTTTGTTCATTCCCTTCTTGACTTTTTTCCCCCCTTTATCTTATTTTAGTTCTGGACACACATTGTGATGAGATTTGGTGGCTGTATTTGATGTTCTACATTTTGCCCTTTGGAAAAACCAGTATACGTTTTCTAGTTCTGAAATAGCTTTGGTTTAGCTATTCAATCAAGTCAACAAATATATATTAATTGATTAACTATTAATTTACTAATTAAGTCCTTAAACATAGTGCTTGGTACTGAAGGAGATATAAAGTTCTGATAGTAGAGGACCTCTGACCTTTTGGAATTCACAGTTTATTGGAGGATTACATATATAACTAGAAAAATAGGGTGGCACAAGATTTTAGGAGGTCTTTGAATTCCAGGCAAGGGAGTTTGAATTTTGCTTAGAGAGTGGGGATCCACTCCTGGCTTTTGAGCTTAGATAACTTAGTTAAAAACAGACTGGAGTAGAGAGAGAGAGAGTGTTGAGATGAAAAGTCTTATAAGGAAACTATTGCAATAGTCCAGGAAGGTGGTAATGAAGACTTCTTGCTAGTAGTGGCAGAGTAAATAAGAGAGGAGGAGGTGAATTTGATTAATAATTTGGAGGTAGAATCCGCAGGACTTTAGTAACTTAAAAACTGAATATGTCCAGTATGGGAATGTACTGCTTCAATAGGTAGAAAATTCCCTTTCACTGATTGTACACTGCAGAAGCTAATTAGGAAAGGTGGATAGAAAGGGTTCTTAATCTGGGATCCATAAATAGATTTTAGAGAACCCATGAATTTGAATAGGAAAAAAAATTACATCTTTATTTTCATTAACTTCTGAAATTTAACATTTCCTTCAATTATGAATTACCACCCTCCCCCTTCCCCTCTTCCCATGCCTCCCAATCCTCATTATTTTGAAAAGAATTCTATGAGCTTGAGCAGATTGTCAAAAGGGGCCCATGACACAAAAAAGATTTAGAAGCTTTGGAGTAGAGACTTCTTCAACTGGGGTTGAGTAAGAGGTCCTCAAAAATTTCCATTTAGTCCTAAGATTGTAACATTTTATGGGAGATTTGAGGAGAAGATGATGAATGGAAACGATAATACTACTACTATTACTGCCACTACTGCCACTTAGCTAGCATTTATATAGCACTTTAAGGTTTATAAAGTACTTTATAAATATCTTATTTTACCCTATCCTGTCAGGTGGGTGATATCTCCATTTTACAGATAAGGGAACTGAAGCAGAAAAAGGTTAAATGAATTTTTAACATCACACAGCTGGTATATGAGTCTAGATTTGAATATAGTTCTTCCTGACTCCAGACTCATAACTCTATTGTGTCTTCCTGTTGCTTTTTTTATTTTTTATTTTTTTAGGTTTTTGCAAGGCAATGGGGTTAAGTGTCTTGCCCAAGGCCACACAGCTAAGTAATTAAGCATCTGAGACTAGATTTGAACTCAGTTATTCCTGACTCCAGGGCCGGTGCTCTATCCACTGCACCACCTAGCTGCCCTTTCTGTTGCTTTTTTTTTTAAGAAAAATTTTATTTATTTTGAGTTTTACATTTTTCCCTCCATTCTTGCTTCCCACCCCCCACAGAAGGCATTCTGTTAGTTTTTACATTGTTTTCATGTTATATATTGATCTTAGTTGAATGTGATGACAGAGAAATCATATCCTTAAGGAAGAAAAATAAAGTATGAGATAGCAAAATTATATAGTAAGATAATGGCTTTGTTTTTCTAATTTGAAGGTAATAGTCTTTGTTCAAAGTCCACAATTCTTTCTCTGGAAACAGATGGTATTCTCCATTGCAGATATCTTAATATTGTCCCTGGTTGTTGCATTAGTAGAATGAGCAAGTCCATCAAGATTGATTCATGTTGCTTTATTAGAGATTAGAGAATGATTCAGAGGCTGGGGATAAGAGAGATGGTATACTTATAAAATCAGAATTTGTTGGAGTGTACAGATTGAGCTGCTTTTGATCAGTGCTTGTGCAAAGGATGTCTAGTGTTTCACTTTCCTGCAAAAATTTCTTCCTAGTTTGTGGCTAGGAGAGTAGAATTCTCTGAATGGCTGACCCAGAGATAATAGAATTGGGCAAAGACAGGTAGAGACTGATCAAGCATTTTTTTAGGAGGAAAATCAACTCACTAGTGTTTATACAGAATTTGTTACAAAAACTCTCAAGTTGGGGCAACTAGATGGCATAGTGGATAGAGCATGGGCCCCTGGAGTCAGGAGGACTTCAAATTTGACCTCAGACACTTAATAATTGCCTGTGTGACCTTGGGCAAGTCACTTAACCGCATTGCTTTGCAAAACCCCACAAAAACCAAACAAACCCTCAAATTAAAGTAAAATGTATGTGCAGTTTTTTGAATGTTTGTGATTTTACTTGTTACTTCATTTTCTTCATTTTGCCATTTCTAGTACCGCCTTCCTTTTCCCCCTTCCCAAACTTCTTAAAGTTGGGCATTTGCAAGTCTTTGCAAGACTGGGACCGCTATAGCAGTATATTGTTTATTTGGCCAAGTGTCTCTTGTTTTTTTAAGAGCAAGGATGAGCCTGAAGGAACCTGGAGTATTGATTCATTTACTTTGGGAGAGGGTTGAGCGGATTTGGCGGGCAGGGATTTGAGTGAAATGATTCTGAATCAGGACTGAAGTTCAGTTACCTGATTGAGACTTCTTTCTTTTTTTGTAGGAAACAGTGCTGGATGTAAGTCCTGTAGGTATTCCTAATACCATTAAGCAGGATGTATTTTTGCCAGAGATCTTAGAATACTGCAACCCTACGTACATAACTGGGGAGGTGGACAGAGTACAGAAGAACCTAGTGGCACTGAGGCAAAGGCTTGAGGAGGCTGTGAATCAGCAGAGAGCAGCATGGTACACCAAGGTAAGGATTAGGCCCACATTGGCAGAGGCTTAACTTGGGTCTTGGGATTTGGAGACTGTTTGATTTAATAACTTACATTGTTCTTTCAGGTCTGCTCCATTCCTAGCTCAATCCTTGTCCTCATTGAATTGATCTGAGTCACTTGATTCTTTTTCTGTATCCCTGAGATCTGACTCAGGCTCTAGGAAGTCAGTATCTCTTCGGTATTCAGGATAAGGGATAGGGAATTTAGAGAGGGATTCTAGGATGTAAACATTCAGCCAGTCTCAGGTGATGCTTTTAATATCTTCAGTGAACTCTCAGTTGTTCTGAGGACAATTTCAATTCTGAACCTCTGACTCCTTTTTCCCTCTTGGTGGTGGGAGGAAGGAGGAAATGGCACAATCTGACAGGTATGAGGAACATCATACTAGAAGATTCCTTATTATCAGGTAAGTGAGCACAATTTTTCCCCTGACCTTTAGAACTCAAATGTAAGGGAAAGATTCTTAACAATCAGAGCTATCTCAAAGGCAGCAGTGACTTGCCTTCACTGGAGCGCTACCTGGAGTGACTGGATGACCATTTGAAAGTCATGTTCAATCAACAACCAATTAATAAAAATTTAATAACACACTTAGTCTTCAGGTAAGAGGAGGAGCCAAATTTTCCTCCCAACTAGGAGTGCCTATGTTTTCCATCATCTGCTGGGCACAGCACCTCCCTAGAAGGAGGGTGGCAAGGGACTGGACAAGACATCTTCAATAAAGGACTTTCTCATGTACATATACCATTTCCTGCTAGTGTTTCCTCTCCAACCGCCTCAGGTGAGAAAAGGAGTCAAATGTACCTCTGACTGCAGACCTTGCCTTCCAGTCTCTTTGCTGGAGATTTCAACTCTCCTGAGGGAAGGAGGTAAAGTGTCTTCCATCTGCTCCAAAGTAACAACTTAGAGCTATGCTAGCACAAGACCACTTTCCCCTCCTGCTGCCATTCCATTCTCACAACGAGGATGTAGGGAACCTCTAGTGTAAAGAGGAGCAAGGATCCTTTTGATCTCAGGCATTCCATCTTCTGTAGTACCAGTTTTCTTGAGGGAAAATTAAAAGGAAGGTTGGTGGAAAAGGGGGACTTTTTTTCCCTGTTTGCAGACTCAATTTTCATCTTCTGCTATATTTCTTTTCTTGTTTAATCTTCATTCTTGTGAGTGCTAAAGCAGGACTTATCATCTGGTCATGTGCCTACCATCTCATACTGCTCTTGCCTCCAACTGCATCTCTAGCCTCCTTTGGGAAGAGAAGTGGTGACTTCCATTCAATGAACATTCTCACATCTGATCATGTCCTTTACATCTCAGCAATTCTGGACCCACTAGAATGTTTCTTCCATAGGCAAAAAGCTTCTTTTCCTCTTAAATCCTTTCCTCTTCCACTTCTTTCATCTACTATCTCTTACTAAACTTGACTCCCTCAGATGATCTGGTCTCCCTGGCACCCTTTTCAGTACTGGCTGAATCTTTACTAATGCTCCTCTGCTTCCTGGGTGAGGCAAAGGAATCTGAATACTCCTTACTCTTCATTGATATTTCTAGGTTCTATCTCTATCTTGTTACTCAGTAAACTCTCTTCCTTTGAGGTTCATGCTATTTATATCTACTACACAATCAAAAATTCTGGTACTTTTTATTTGTACATTTCCTCCTTCTCCTCCTTCTCCACCCCTCCCCCCATTACTCCCTTTTCTTTCTCAATGAATTTTCTTTTGTTTTTTTTGTTTTTTTAGATTTTTGCAAGGCAAATGGGTTTAAATGGCTTGCCTAAGGCCACACAGCTAGGTAATTATTAACTGTCTGAGACTGGATTTGAACCCAGGTACTTCTGACTCCAAGGCAGGTGCTTTATCCACTACGCCACCTAGCCGTCCCTTCTCAATGAATTTTGTATCTGGTTTACAGTTTTTCTCTCCTCCCTAACACCTGCCCTTATATAAAGGACATCAGCATACGTATATTTTGACTCTCCCTTAAATACCTTAACTATTCATTTCCTCAGATCCTATGAGCTACTTCTCCATCTCTCCTCAGTCACACACTAATATGGTCATATCCTTTCTCTTGCCATCATTTACAAATGATCTCTATGTTCAATAATTCTGAAATTCCCTTTCCAATCATAATCTATTGTCTCTTCACCTATCTCATTGCCATTCCTTACAAAACCCTAATTTTTGTCTAATGTTTGACCTCCAATCTAAAACATATCTAAAGTAGAACTCATTGTCTGTGCCCCTCCTTTCCCTTCCACCTTTCCCATTTTTCAGGGTCTCTCTCCATTCCAATCCATCCTTCATCCACCCACTAAAGTGATTTTCCTAAAACAAAGGTCCAATTGTGTTAACTCCCCTACTCAAGAAATTCAAGTGGCTCTCTTATCACTTCTGTGATAATTATAAAATGATCTATTTGGCATTCAAAGCCCTTCTTAACTTAGCCCCCATGTACCTTTCCAGTCCTTTTGTATCTTACTACCTGCCACATTCTCTAGTATGTTGATACTGGCTTTCTTAAGCAAGATGTTCCATCTTTCTGGCTGTCCTCAATGCTTGTAATACTCTCCCTCCTCCCCTAGGCAGACAATCTAGTTTCTCTTTAGTTATGCCAGTAAACTTTGAAATTTGTACCAGACCAAAAAAAATGTTCAAGAAATTGAATTTGTTGTCATCATTTTTTAGTCATATCAAACTTTTGGTAATCATATTTGAGATTTTCTTGGCAAAGATACTGGAGTGATTTGATATTCCCTTCTTCAGCTTATTGTACTGGTGAGGCAAACAGAGTTAAATACCTGTCCAGTGTCATACAGTGAGGAAGTATCTCAGATCAGCTTGAATTGCCCCCAAGAAATTGAATAAGAATCACAAAAGCCCCAAAAGTTAGCCAGAAGCCAACAGGAAATAATAATAGAGGTCCTCTAGTAAAGCCAGGACTGGTGTCTATAAAACTAGGAAATAGAATGTATATAGTTTGAAATGCTATGTCCCAAAGCAGCAAAAGTGGAGGGTTCCCCCTAGAAAGACTCAAGAGGGTAAATACCTAGGGTTAGAATCCTGGGCCAATGGGGAACCTGTACTGTCTTCTGATACTTTGAACCAGCAGAACTTTACAAATGACTGATAATGGCTAATTCTATCAACTGTCTGCTGGTTCTACAAAAAAGGATTAAGTCCACAAGTGTATTGTTCAGATCTAGATCCAGACTAGGAACTTGTAGAGCTCTGACCAAGATTATATAGATGGATCTGAAAGATTTAGGAATTCTGATCAATGGAATAACCAACCACTTTTCCTGAGGACTCATCATGAAAGATGCTGCTCATCACTTGATAAAAATTGAGACATTATTATTTTTGTACATGACCAATGTGGCAATTCATTTTACTTGACTATATATATGCTAATAGTCATTTTGTTTTTCTTTCTCAGTGGGAGAAAAGGTGAATTTTTATTAATTGAAAAAACCCCAAACAATAAAGGAATGATAACTTAATAATTGGGCTACTTGAAAAACTTTTTTCTTTTTAAAACATTGTGCTAAGACTGGGAATACAGAAAGAATCTGTAGAAAGTTCTTACCTTCCTCAGGGAGTGTCTGGCCTGAAGTTAGGAAGTCTCAGCTTCCTCAGTTCAAATCTGGCCTTTGATACTTACTTGCATTGTGACCTTGGGCAAAGCACTTAACCCTATTTGTCTCAGTTTCCTCATCTGTAAAATAAGCTTGTAAGTTGAACCAGAACTAGCCTCTAACCTGTGGTGACTGGAGCTGAAATAGAGCAGACTAGAGACAGAAAAGTCAGGAAACAGAAGTTTAATTTTAGAGTGAGGCAAATGATGCTTGCAGCTAGAAACTCCACCTCCTAAGAAGGAGGACTTTAATGCTGCAACCACTTATATAGAATCTTAAGTCTTGAGACAGTCCTTATGGTTGGCATTTCTTGGGACAATATAGGCATTCTTGAGTCCCATGTGAACAGTCATTGTCTCAAGTCTTGGGGATATGATTGCTTTGTGGTGTGCACAACCAGATTTCTGTGACAGGAATAGGAATACAGTAACAGGAATTGTGACAGGAGTATATGGAACAGGAATTGTGAATAAATGCTATACCTAGGGGAAATAAGGGGAGTTTAATCCCTCAGTGAACACCAAAACACTTTGCTAGAGGGTGAGGTCATCCAGAGGGCAAAGGGTTATTGCTATGCCAGGCTCAGGGTACAGCCTGCACTCTGGACCTTAGCTCTGAGAAATGGTATTTCCAAAATATTTTGACAAGCTGGAGAAGGAAAATGCCAAGAAAATCTCACATGTGTTTGAAGGGTTAGACATGACTGAAAAATATTTGAACAGTACTAATAGAGGATAGACCAGTTGTCAGAGCAGATAATTGAAGGTATTCTGGGCATTGGGCACAGCCAGAGAGAATACCTGGAGAAGAGATTTGGAGCATGGTGTTGGAGGAAACCAGTGTCATTGGATTGAAGAGTATGTTAGAAAGTAAGATATAAGACTGGAAAGATAGGGCAGGGCTAGGTTATAAGGACTTTGAATGCCAAGCAGAGCATTTTCTATTTGCTTTTGAAGACAGTAGGGAGTCACTGGTGTTTATTGAGTAGAAACAGTGATATGATTGGACCTGTACTTTAGGTAAGTCATTTTAGTTGATGAATGGGGGATGGATTGAAGTGGGGAGAAACTTGAGGCAGGTAGTCCCACCATTAGGATATTGTAATAATGAAATCCTAAGATGATGAGGGACATAGTAGAGGTGACAGCTTCAAAAGAAGGAATAGGGTGTATTTGAAAGATTTTACACAGGTGAAGATGACAGATCTTGGCAATAGATTGAATATGGGGAGTGAGAGAATGAGGAGTCCAGTATGACTCCAGGGTTTCAAGCTTGAGGGGTTGGTAGAATGATGTTGGTCTTTCCAGGAATAGGGAAGGTAGGATGGGGAAACATTTAGGGGGAAAGACAAAGATAAGTTTTGGATATATTGAGTTTATTCTGTCTAATGGACTTCCAGTTTGAGATGTCTGAAAGATAGTTGTAGATAGTTGTAGATCAGAGGTTAGCAAAGACATTGGGACAGGATAGGTAGATGTCCTTCATATCAAAGAAGACCATGACCTCAGGGTGGTGATGCCATGACAAACATGTGAATTGAATTTGAGTGGAGATGCTATGCTCAGTCACCAGCCTCACTTTCTCCTCCAGAGTCATCTGGGTCCAGTGACCAGATGTGAATCAGGACAACTGGAGATGGCCCTGACTTCAAGGCAATGTGACTTGCCCAAGTTCACACAGTTAGGAAGTTTCTGAAGCAAGATTTGAACTCAGGGAGATGAATCTTCCTGACTCTTGACCTAGCCTTCTATCCACTGTGCCACCTAACTGCCCTTAATTAAATCCATGGGAACTGATGAGTTCACCAAATAAAGTAGTATGGAGGGAGAAGAGAAGGGGGCTCAGGACAGAATCCCGAGGGACACCATTGGTTAGATGGCATGATCAGGAGAAAGGTCTAGCAAAGGAGGCAGGGAAGGAGTGATCCAGATAGGTAGGAGGAAAAGCAGAGGAGAGTGATGTTCCAGTAACTTCAAAAGTTTCAAAGAGGAGAGAGTATAAACAATGTCAAAGACTGTAGAGAATGAGAATATTGTTCTGTCTCCCTGTAGATCCTGTAGGTATTTCTTAGTTGTCTTATATAGTTTCAATACCAAAATTTTATCTGAGAAATTTGATATAAAGATTTTTTCATATTCAATTAAGTTTCTTCCTATTTAAATCCATTAATTTAATTTGTGTAAACCCTTTTCAATTTCATGCAATCAAAATGATCTCTTAATTTTTGTAATTGCTTCTATCCCTTATTTGATTAACAATATCTTCACAGGTTGGAAATATATATTTTTAAAATTCTGATTTATTTGTGATGAGATCTTTACTATTAAGGTCACATATATAATTTTCACCAGACTACTTTCTAATTTTCCTAGCCATATTTATCATGCAAAGAGTTGTTTCTTAGGTTTTTTTGGCAAGGCAATGGTGGGGTTAAGTGACTTGCCCAAGGTCACACAGCTAGGTAATTGTTAAGCATCTGAGGCTGGATTTGAATTCAGGTCCTTGACTCCAGAGCTGGTGCTCTATTCACTGCACCACCTAGCTGCCCGACAAAGAGTTGTTTCTTAAGTAATAATATACTTTTGGATTTATTGAACTCTGAATTTTTTTTTATCTTAATAGTATTTTAATTTTTTCCAATTACATGTAGAGATAGTTTTCAACTTTTTTTTGGTAAAATTTTCACCCTCCCTCTTTTCCCTCTCCTCTTCTCAAGACAGTAACCAATCGATATAGGTTATACATGCACAACCATGTTAAATATATTTCCATATTAGTCATGTTATGAAAGAAAAATCAGGACAAAAAGGAAAAACCACAAGAAAGAAAAAAAATTAAAAAAAGTGAATAGTATGCTTTGATCTGCATTCAGTCTCCAAAGATCTTCCTGTGGATGTGAACATTTTCCATCACAACTCTTTTGGAATCGTTTTTGATCACTGTATTGCTGAGAAGAGCTAAGTCTATCATAGTTGATCAGCACATAGTGTTGTTGTTGTTGTGTAAAATGTTCTCCTGGTTCTGTTCACTTCCTCATCATTAGTTCATGTAAGTCTTTCCAGGTTTTTTCTGAAATCTGCCAGCTCATCATTTCTTCTAGAACAATAGTAATCCATTTCATTCATATATAAAAACAGTAGAGAATTCAACAATTTGTTATTTTAAGAAACACATTTTTTTTGCAAGGTAATAGGGTTAAGTGACTTGTCCAAGGCCACACAACTAGGTAATTATTAGGTGTCTGAGGCCGGATTTGAACTCAGGTACACCTGACTCCAGGGCTGGTGCTCTATACTCTGTGCCACCTAGCTGCCCCCAAGAAACACATTTTAAGCATAAAGTTTTACATCTATTTAAAATGAGGGTCTAGAACAAAATATATTATGCTTCAGCTGAACTAAAAATGATAGTAGCAATCATGATTTCAGATAAGGCTACAAGAGATAATGAATCAATATCAATACTAAAAATACACACACACATATGCAGCTAAGGTATGTAAATGCTTAAAGAAAAGTTTATTTAATTGCAGGAGAAAAGTGACAGTGGAGGAACTCAATGTATGACTTGCAAACCTGGATAAATATAGCCAAATGTTAAACAACAAATAAATTAAGGAACTAAGTAGAACTTTAGAAAATTTAGAGAAAGATAGTTAGAGATTTGAATGAGAACATAAAGGAGTTTAATGAACAATTCAACGATGTATGGCACTCTTACAAAAACTGATTATTTGTTGAGGAATAAAGAACTTAGCAAAAGAGGCATCACACACTATAATAAAATTATATTCAATAAAGGATGTTTGAAGAAAATAGTAACTGGAGAAAACTTAATTCTTTTTTTTTTGAATTATTTTATTTTTTCAATTACATGCCAAGATAATTTTCAATATTCACCTTTTTGTAAGCTTTTGAATTCCAGTTTTCTTCCTCCCTTCTTTTCCTCTCCCTACCTCATGACAGCAAGTGTCTGATAAAAATCATATGTACAATCATGTTTAACAAATTTCCATATTATGTTGTGAAAGAAGAATCGCAGCTAGAGTGGAAAAAAAAATGAGGAAAAATAGGAAAAAAAGGAAAATAATAGTCTTTGATCTGCATTTAGCCTCCACAGTCCTTTTTCTGAATGTGAATGGCATTTTCCATCACAAGTCTTTTAGAATTGTGCTTGGTCACTGAACTGCTGAGAGGCACCATAGTTGATCCATTACAGTTGATGTGTGATGTGATGACACACAGCTGTTAATGGGTACTGTGTTCAACCTGGTTCTGCTTGGGTCACTCAGTATCAGTTCATGCAAATCTTTTCAGACTTTCCTAAAGTTGGCCCACTCCTGATTTTTTTAAATTAATTTTTAAAAAGTTTTTATTTAAGGCAATGGGGTTAAATGACTTGCCCAAGGTCACACAGCTAGGCATCTATTCAAGAGTCTGATGTGGATGATTTGAACTCAGATCCTTCAGGGCCTCCTCTAGGGCTGCCACTCCTGATTTCTTATTGAATACTAGCACTCCACATTCATATATCATAATTTTTTCAGTCATTCCCCAATTGATGGGCATCCCTTCCTTTTCCAATTCTTTTCCACTACAAAAAGAGCTACTATAAATACTTTTGTACATGTGCATCCTTTTCCCTTTCTTATGATCTCTTTGGGATACAGATACCAAGTAGTGGTATTGCTAGATCAAGGGTATTAACAGTTTTATTGACTTTTGGGTGTTATTCCAAATTGTTTTCCAGAGTGGTTGGATCTGTTCATAACTCCACCAACAAGGCATTATTGTCCCAGTTTTCCCACATCTCCTGTGGTGGTACCTCAAATTATCAGTTCAGTAAAAAATACTGATTTAGAGCATTTTTTAATTTAGTTTTTTGCAAGGCAAATGGGGTTAAGTGGCTTGCCCAAGGCCACACAGCTAGGTAATTATTAAGTGTCTGAGACCAAATTTGAACTCAGGTACTCCTGACTCCAGGGCCAGTGCTCTATCCACTGTGCCACCTAGCCACCCCTAGAGCGTTTTTTCAAATGACTATGGATAACTTAAATTTCTTCATCTGAAAACTGCCTATTCATATCCTTTGATCATTTGTCAATTGGAGGATGACTTCTATGCTCATAAATTTGATTCAATTCTCTATGTATTTTAGAAATGAGTCCTTTATTGGAAATACTAGCTGTAAAAATTGTCCAAATGTTCTGCATTAGGGGTAGCTAGGTGGCGCAGTGGATAGAGCACCGGCCCTCGAGTCAGGAGGATCTGAGTTCAAATTTGACCTCAGACACTAATAACTGTGTGACCTTGGGCAAGTTACTTAACCCCATTGCCTTGCCAAAACAAAACAAAGAAAAAAGATCTCCCAAATGTTCTGCATTCCTTCTAATTTTGGTTGCATTGGTTATATTTGTAAAATCTTTCTAATTTAATGTTACCAAAATTAACCATTTGGCATTTTATAATTCTCACCATCTCATTTAGTCATAAACTCCTTTCCTTTGTATAGATCTGACAGATAAATATTCCTTGTTCTTCTAATTTGCTTAAGGTACAACCTTTTATGTCTAAATTCTATACCCATTTAAACTTTATCTTGGTATAGTATGTGAGATGTTGGTCTTTGTCTAGTTTTTGCCATAATATTTTCCCTATTTTTTTCCATTTTCCCCTATTTTTCAAATAGTGAGTTTTTGTCCCAGAAGCTGGAGACTTTGGAGTTTATCAAATAGGTTACTGTAGTCATTTAGCACTGTTTCTTTTGTACCTAACTGATCTACCACTCTATTCCTTAGCAGTACCAGTTTTGATGATTATTGAATTATAATATTCGATCTGGTACTGCTAATCCACCTTCCTTTGCATTTTTTAAAAAATTAATTCCCTAGATATTCTTGACCTTGTGTTTCTCCAGATAAATTTTGTTACTGTTTTTCTTAGCTCTTTAAAATAATATTTTGGTAATTTTATTGATATGGCACTGAATAAGAGGATTAATTTAGGTAGAATTGTCATTTTTATTATATTAGCTCAGGCTACCCCTGAGCCACTGACATTTCCCCAGTTATTTAGATCTTATTTTATTTGTGTAAAAAGTGTATAATTGTTATTATATAGTTCATAGGTTTATTTTGTCAGGTTGACTCTCAAGTATTTTCTGCTGTGTACATTTACTTTAAGTAGAATTTCTCTTTCTATCTCTTGCTCTTGGGTTTTATTGGTAACATATAGAAATGCTGATGATGATTTATATGGGTTTATTTTACATATTGCCACTTTGCTAAAGTTGCTAATTGTTTCAAGTAGTTTTTTAGTTTATTTTCTAGGATTTTCTAACTTTTCTAAAATTCTAATTACCTCCTTAACTTCCTTCTTGTTTATTTTATATTTATTTAATTCTGAGAGCTGGAGGTTGAAGTCCTCTATCAGTTTGGTTTTGCTATCTATATCTTCCTGTAAATAATTTAATTCCTTTAAGAATTTGGATGCAATACTACTTGGTGCATTTATGTTTAGTATTGATACTGCTTTGTTGTCTGTGGTACTTTATAGGAATGTATAGTTTCTTCGGTTATCGCTTTTAATTTGATCTATTTTTGCTTTCTCTTTGTCGAGGTCAGGATCACAACCTCTGCTTTTTTACTTCAGCTGAAGCATAATATATTCTTCTCCAGCCTTCTACATTTACTCTCTGCTTCCAATGTGTTATTTGTAAACTACATATGGTAGGATTTTGGTTGTTAATCCAGTCTGCCATCCTCATTTGTTTTATGGGAGAGTTCATCCCATTCACATTCATGGTTATGATTACTAATCTGTATTATCCTCTATCTTAACTTTCCTCCATTTGTACTTTCTCCTTTTTTTTTTTTTTTTTTTAGGTTTTTGCAAGGCAAATGGGGTTAAGTGGCTTGCCCAAGGCCACACAGTTAGGTAATTATTAAGTGTCTGAAGTTGCATTTGAACTCAGGTACTCCTGACTCCAGGGCCAGTGCTCTATCCACTGTACCACCTAGCTGCCCCGTACTTCTTCCTTTCAACTTATTCCTTCTTACCAGTATTTTGCTTCTTACTACTGCTTCCCTCAATCTGCTCTCCATTCTTTCAGTATCCCTCTCTTTTCTTTCCCCTTTTTCCCTTTTCCTTTTACCTTCCTTTTCTTCTCTCTTTTTATCTAACCCCTTCTTCCCTTCCCATCCATTTCCCTCCTATTTTCTGTAAATTTCTAATCCCTACTGAGTGTATTTGTTATTACCTTTTTGAGCCAAATCTGTTGAAATTAAGATTCAGTCAGTTCTTAACCACTTCCTATTTTCCCTCTATTGAAATAGTCCTTTCTTTCTCTTCAGGGACTGTATTTATCCTATTCTGCCTCCCTCTTCCTCCCTTCCCAGTATGATCCTTTTTTAATATCTTAATTAATTTTTTATCATACCATCAAAATAAACTTATGCTGGGGCGGCTAGGTGGCACAGTGAATACAGCACTGGCCTTGGAGTCAGGAGTTACCTGGGTTCAAATCCGACCTTAGACACTTAATAATTACCTAGCCATGTGGCCTTGGGCAAGCCACTTAACCCCATTGCCTTGAAAAATCTAAAAAAAAACCCCAAAAACAAAAAACAAAAAAACTTATGCCCACACCTTCTACGTATACTCAATTTAATAGACATACAGTTCCCAAGAGTTATAAGTATCATATTTCCATGTACGGATGCAACTAGTTTAATCTTATTGAATAACATTTGTTTTCTTTTCCCATGTTTACCTTTTTATGTATCTCTTGAGTCTCATGGTTGGAACATCAAATTTTGTTTTTCTTTTTATTATTTTTTATTTATTTTTAAATTTTATTTTAGGCAATGGGGTTAAGTGACTTTGCCCAAGGTCACACGGCTAGGCAGTTATTAAGTATCTGAGATCAGATTTGAACTCAGGTCCTCCTGACTCCAGGGCTGGTACTCTATCCACTGTACCAACTGCCCCACCCCCCCCAAATTTTGTTTTTCATTAGGAAAATTTGAAAGTTTCTGTTTTGTTAAATGTTCATTCTTTTCCCCTGAAAGAGGGTGCTCAGTTTTGTTGAGTAATTGATTCTTGGTTGTAACCCATACTCCTTTACCCTTCAGAACATCATATTCCAGACTCTTTCAATCCTTTAATATTGGTGCTGCCAGATCCTGCATAATCCTTAATGTGGCTTGTTGGTATTTGAATTGTTTCTTTCTGACTCCCTGCATTATTTTATTCTTGATAGGAGAAATTCTGGAATCTGTCTACAATATTCCTTGACATTTTCATTTTGGGTTCCTTTTGAGGAGATGAGCAGTAGCTTATTTCAGTGACTATTTTAATTCTGGTTCTAGGATATCAGAATAGTTTTCCTTGATAATTTCTTGAAAGTTATGGTCCTGGCTCTTATTCTGATGATGGCTTTCAGGTAGTCCAATAATTCTTAAATTATCTTTCTGGATCTTTTTTCTAGGTCAGTTTTTCCATTGAGATACTTTACATTTTTTCAAGTTTTTCATTTTTTTTTTAAATTTTGCTTGACTGAATCTTGATGTGTCTTAGCTTCTCATTAGTTTTGACCTGTCCAATTCTATTTTTTCACTGAATTATTTTCTTAAATTAGTTTTGGCATTTCCTTTTCCATTTGGTCTATTTTTAAAATTAATTTATTGCTTTTGCCAGCCAGTGGAATTAAGTGACTTGCCTAAGGTCACTTTATTTTCTTTTTAAGTGTCTGAGACCAGATTTCAACTCAGGTGCTCCTGACTCCAGGGTCAGTGCTCTATCTACTGCACCACCTAGCTACCACCCCATTTGATCTACTTTTTAGAGTTCTTTTCTTTGTCCATTTACTCAAGTGTATTTTGTTTTATTTAATTTTTAAGTAATTTCACATGTTACTTTTATTTTATTTTTTTTAGGTTTTTGCAAGGCAAACTGGGTTAAGTGGCTTGCCCAAGGCCACACAGCTAGGTAATTATTAAGTGTCTGAGACCAGATTTGAACCCAGGTACTCCTGACTCCAGGGATGGTACTTTATCCACTATGCCACCTAGCCACCCCACTCAAGTGTATTTTTAAAGAATTTGTTTTCTTCAGTCAATTTTTATGCTTCCTTTTGCAAGATGTTGAATTTCTCTTAGATTTCTTTTCCCAAGTTTTCTACTTGATTTTTAAAATCCTTTTTTAGTTCTTCAGACATCAGAGAATATTTCAGAAAAGTCTTTTTTTTGGGCTGGTGACAATTCATACTCCCTTCTGGTACTTCACATGTAGTACTTTTTCTGCCATTCTCTTCTGAGATGGTATTGTGATCTTCCTTATGTCCTTTTTGTTGACTTTTTTTTACTCATTTTGGTCTGGCATACCGTTATTGGAGCCCCCCAGTTGGTCTGTTGTGCCTTTGACCTACTGAGCTGGGATCCATGGCAAATCTACATGATTGAGAGCCTCAAACTGGCCTCCTCTGCATCCTGGCCAGACTGGTCTAAACTCCCTGTTTTGAGTTGTGCTCCACTTAGTTCCCCGTCATAGGTCATGCTTCACCTTCAGCCCTAGTGATACCGACCTTTTCTGAAGTTTCTTAAAGCTAGATAATATTCCACTCTGTTCTATTTTGGGTTCTGTAGTTTCAGAATCTATATATAAGCTTAATTATCATTGTTTCTTAGGGAAGCCTAGGCAAGCTTAGGGAAGGACCTGACTTCTTTCTATCTTCCAAATAAATTTTAATCTATCTTTCCATGCCCATCATTGAATGTGATTTTTATTTGTTATGATCTGAAAAGGATGCATTTAATATTTCTGGTTTTCCAGATTTTATTGTGAGGCTTTTTTTTAAAGCTTTTATTTATTTTGAGTTTTACAATTTCTCCCCTAATCTTTCTTCCCTCCCCCACCCAGAAGACAATTTGCCAGTCTTTACATTGTTTCCATGCTATACATTGATCCAAATTGAATGTGATGAGAAAGAAATATCCTTATGTAAGAAACAAAGTATAAGAAAGCAAGATCAGATAAGATATCATTTTTTTTTCTAAATTAAAAATAATAGTTCTTTGTCTTTGTTTAAACTCCACAGTTCTTTCTATGGATACAGATGGTATCCTCCATTGCAGACAGCCCCAAATTGTCCCTCATTATTGAACTGATGGAATAAGCAAGTCCATCAAAGTTGATCATCACCCCCATGTTGCTGTTAGGGTATACAATATTTTTCTGGTTCTGCTCATCTCATCTCATCAGTTCATGCAAATCCCTCCAGGCTTCCCAGAATTCCCTTCCCTCCTGGTTTCTAATAGAACAATAGTGTTCCATGACATACATATACCGCAGTTTGCTAAGCCATTCCCCAATTGAAGAACATTTACTTGATTTCCAATCCTTTTTCACCACAAATAATGCTGCTATGAATATTTTTGTACAAGTGATGTTTATACCCCTTTTCATCATCTCTTCAGGGTATAGACACAGTAGTGGTATTGCTGGATCAAAGGGTATGCACATTTTTGTTGCCCTTTGGTCATAGTTCCAGACTGCTCTCCAGAGAGGTTGGATGAGTTCACAGCTCCACCAACAGTGTAATAGTGTCCCAGATTTCCCACAGCCCTTCCAACAGTGATCATTGTCCTTTCTTATCATATTGGCCAGTCTGAGAGGTGTGAGGTGGTACTATTGTGAGGCTTTTTTAATACCCTAATACATGGTCAGTTTTTTGTGTAGGTGTCAAGTACTGCTGAGATAAAAGAATATTTCCTTCTTTAGCATTACATTAAGTGCTAATCTATTAAGATTTTAGCATACTAAATTTCAAAAGTGACATTTTAAAGGGTTCCTTGCTGTGCTAACTTCATAGAAAACATTATTACTATCTCCTACATATCTAAAGAATTTAAAAAATATATACATTAATTTTATATTCCAAAAGAATTAAGGAATAGTTCACTTTTCTTGTATTATTTCTAAACAATGAATTATTAAATTAATACTAGGCATTATTTTTGCAAATCATATAACTCAGTTAACAGTTTAAAACCATATAATTAACTATAATGACTATTATACTATAATATTAATAATGTTTCACTTAAAATGAGATCAGATTAAAATTAGTTATCCCTGCTTTTGTTTTCCAAATGTTATCATATAGAACCTCAATTTATAATTTCGCTTATTTTTGTATTATATTTTATACAGAGCTTATTTATTCCAAGCATTTTATGTTGTGGAATTCACTATTTTCATTTAATGCATTGCAATAGATGTTTTAAGTGACAATAATCTGTCAACTTAGTAAATTATCAAATTTCTCCTATCTTTCTATAACTTTGTCTATTGACTTTTTTTGGGCAAAGCAGTGGGGACAAAGTGACTTTCCCAAGGTCACACAGTTAGGTAATTATTTTTTAAATGTCTGAATCCGGATTTGAACTCAGGTCTATCTACTGTACCACCTAGCTGCCCCTCTATTGACTTTCTTTCATTTTTTTTAAGTTTTTGCAAGGCAGTGGGGTTAAGTGGCTTGCCCAAGGCTACACAGCTAGGTAATTATTAAGTGTCTGAGGCCGGATTTGAACTCAGGTACTCCTGACTCCAGGGCTGGTGTTCTATCCACTCACTATACCACCTAGCTGCCCGTCTATTGACTTTCAAATGGAGTTTCATAAAAATTTTTTTATGGTTCAAAAATCTAAGCCTTCTTATCTAATTTCCATATTTTCCCACAAGCTCCAATTTCTTTTAGTTTTAGGTTTTTTTTGCAAGGCAAATGGGGTTAAGTGGCTTGCCCAAGGCCACACAGTTAGGTAATTATTAAGTGTCTGAGACTAGATTTGAACCCAGGTACTCCTGACTCCAGGGCCGGTGCTTTATCCACTGTGCCACCTAGCTGCCCTGCTCTTATTTCTTTTTCCAAATTTTCTAAACTCATTACTAAAATTACCTAATTTTCCTTTACTTACTCAGCCAGACTTCACATAATATTGACATTATTTATTGATTATATTAACACATATTAACTGCTGTCTTATCACAACTCTTCTTTTCCTGAGCTATAATTAATTGTTTTTAAAATTAAATTTTTTTGCATTTTTCATAATTTGCATAATTTCATATACATTCAGCTTTCACAAAGGTCTTAATACATTTATACATAATTTGCTGAAATTTTAGTGATGCTAGGAAATATTGCAGGGTAGTTTAGTCCAGGGTTCGAGAATGTGAATGAATTAACTTAAAAGATCAACTCTTGACCCAGAGGTATTTAGGGACTAAAAAGTTTATTTATGAATTACTGTGACTGTACAAGTAAATAAATTTAGTAGTAATATAGGCTAAGTTTTTTTTAGGGAAATTTAGCAGAAGAAATTTGAGAGATTGTTGCAATGGGACTAATCCTAAGAGAATAGGCAAAAAAGTGAAAGCAGCACATAGAGAAAAAATTAAGGACAGTTGCAAGGGTATTGCAACTGGGCTGATCCTAGGGGATAAGCAGAGTTAGCTGGGAAAAGGCTAGGATTAATCTAGGGGGAGTAGGTAGAGATGTACATTCTGTGAAAAGTATAAGGGAGGCGTTGGGTGGAGCTAGGGAGGTATTAAAGAATGGATAACATATACATATATAACATATACCCTAAGGGGTCAATTTAGTGTCTTAAAGTAGTTTCATTAAGATGGACAGTGGTTCAAAATATAGGTTTGTAGGTAGGCATCAAGTAGTTTTGATAATTTTGAACAAAGGGATGGAATCAGCACAGAAAGAAATGTTAATTATTTTTTTTAAGGTTTTTTTTTTTTTTGCAAGGCAAATAGGGTTAAGTGGCTTGCCCAAGGCCACACAGCTAGGTAATTAAGTGTCTGAGACCAGATTTGAACCCAGGTACTCCTGACTCCAAGGCTGGTGCTTTATCCACTGCGCCACCTAGCCTCCCCAAGAAATGTTAATTATTTAACATGATCAGCATAGAACATTTTTCTCTGCCTCATATTTGCTTTGCTACACTGGTGTTTGCATTTGAGGTTATTATAGAGAAACTGATCAACCATACCTTTAAAGAACAAAAACATATTTTTATAGTTTTAAATATTTATTGGGGTGAGGAATTTGTAGGGAACAGAATACCATCAGAGAGTATGGAATTCTGAAATCTGAGATCTTGTTCCTAATAGTTCACAGATTTTAGGGATAAGGAAACAGGAGGAATATTTACCTACCAGCAGTGACTCTTTGAGTTATTACAAAATTCATTTTTATACTTGGCTTCAAGTAGTCAGTTAGCAGTCATTAAATTTCTGTTGCATAATTTATCAATAGAAATTCAGTTTATAAAATCAGTGAAGGGAACCTTTAAAGAAATCCTGGGATCTTGACATCTGGTAAAAAGAAAATCTATCCTTGAGATACACAACTCCTACCTCTTCTTCCTGCATTATTCCTTCTTAGGCAATCCTCAAATTCTCTTTTAAATTCTAAGATTCCCTTTTCTCTTAAAAGCTTTGAATTATGTCTGAAAATGTGTCTGGAAAAAGGGTTTCAAAGATTTGAGCAAATGTGAAAAAATTCACTTAAAAGATTGACTCTAACCCAGAAGAATTTAGGGACAAAACAGTTTTTTTAAGATATTGCTGTGGTTAGCAGGAGCTAAGAAAGAGTACAGACAGTTGGGACAGTTATAATCCATTTATCTACTAAGGGGATTAACAGAAGCAGCAGTAGGGGAATAAGGAACATAAAGAGAGGTAGAGGAGCATGAGAGGTTATTTAGAGAATGACTCTTCCCAAGACCAGGCTAGCTTCCCAAAGGAAAACGAGCAGCTGTACTGATTGAACTTTTAAAGGTGCAGGTTGATGTGTTAATTAGGGATATGGTGATGAGGGCAGTAGCTGAGCAGAAGAGGTAATTAGGAATGGGTAGATGAGGGGTGGTAACTCAAAGAATTAATCCTTCCTGGCTAGGGTGGGCTATCCATTGTTTGTTGATAGGAGGTTTGTCTTGTACCTGAAGTCAAGGCCAATGGGATGGGAGGGGGTAAGTGTCAAGTGTTAATGTAAGGAACTTGGTCAGTGCAGACAGAACAGGTTAATTATGGGACATAATTTTTCTTTTTAGGTTTTTGCAAGGCAAATGGGGTTAAGTGGCTTGCCCAAGGCCACACAGCTAGGTAATTATTAAATGTATGAGGCTGGATTTGAACTCAGGTACTCCTGATTCCAGGGCCAGAGCTCTGTCCACCAGCCACCTAGCTGCCCCTGGGACATAGTTCTTTTAGCATTTCCTCTACTTTAATGTGATTTTTTTCTTCTACTGAATAAACATTTTTGAAATGTCCAAGGTTCATCTATTATTATAAACCTTCTACTGTTGAGAATGGTTGGTTCTTGTCCTTCTTTATGAAAGACCAAAACGGACATCACTATTTACAGTGTGTCTGACTGATCAGACCAATATGACTTCAGAGAGCTCTACCACAGATCAGGCACAAATAGCCCATGTGAACACCTGGAGTGGGTACTCTAAATTTATGGATGTCACATTTCCTTTGAGTTGCTTCAATTCTGCATTCCTCATAGAGTCCAGCACCCTCACTGATGAGGGCACACCATGGCAGGCAGTCCTGTGCCAGTGTCTCCCATGCTGTACAATCAATTCTAATGTTTTTCAATGAGACCTTCAGGATGTCTTGGTATCGCTTCTTCCTACCTCCTTGCTTGCCCTATGTAAGTTCTCCATAAAACAGTTCTTTTGGCAAGCATATGTCTGGCATTCTAACAATGTGTCCTGTCCATCATAGTTGCACTCTCTGTAGTAATTAATGATGGAATGATCAGCAGTCTAGCTTGAGAAAGGACTTCAGTGTCTGGTATCTTCTCCTGCCAAATGATCTTTAGAATCTTCCTAAGACAATTTAAATGGAAGCAATTCAGTTTTCTAACATGGCGCTGGTAGACTGTCCAGGTTTCATAGGCATATAGCAATGAGGTCAGCACAGCAACTCTGTAATCAGTTTGTAGTCAGTCCCTCCTCTTTGGTCTTGGCTTGTAGCCTTTTCAAGTTTAAGAATTTCCCATCAGTGCCATACCTGACCTTGAGGCCATGTTTATCCTTAGTGAAGGCATTTGATAATATGGCTGAAAACATGCTAAAAAGTATGGAAACAAGTTCACATCCTTTACTCCATTGGAAAATCTCTAGAGCATTGTTCACTATCCAGAAACCAGGCATGCATACCATCATGGAACTGATGTACAATACTGATGAACTTCTCCAGGCAACCAAATTTTGACATAATTTTCCATAAGCTCTCATGACTGATGGTATCAAAGACCTTGGTCAGTTCTACAAATGTTTACAGACCTCTATTCTATTCTATTCTGTTCCTGGCATTTTTCCTAGCTTTGTCAGGCAGCAAAAGTCATATCAACTGTTCCTCTACCCTTTCTGAAGCCACACTGGTTCTCAGGGAGTTGACCATCATCTAGGTGAAGTATCAGCCTATTGAGAAGGACTCTGGCAATGACTAAAAGAGAAATACCCCTGTGATTGTCACATTCAATCCCCATTAATCTTTATAGAGATGGACAAGGGAGGTATCCTTGGATTCTTTTATTTTTTTTTAATTTTTGTTTTTTTAATTTATTTTTATTAAAGACATTATTTGAGTTTTATAATTTTCCCCCCAATCTTACTTACCTCCCCCCCCCCAGAAAGCAATGTGTCAGTCTTTACTTTGTTTCCATGTTGTATCCTGATCCAAATTGAGTGTGATGAGAGAGAAATCATATCCTTAAAGAAGAGACAAGAAGTCTAAGAGGTAACAAGATCAGACAACAAAATATCTGTTTTTTTTTTCTAAATTAAAGGGAATAGTCCTTGAACTTTGTTCAAACTCTACAGTTCCTTATCTGGATACAGATGGCCCTCTCCTTTGCAGACAGCCCAAAATTGTTCCCGCTTGTTGCACTGATGGAATGAGCAAGTCCTTCAAGGTTGATCATCACTCCCATGTTGTTGTTAGGGTGTACAGTGTTTTTCTGGTTCTGCTCATCTCACTCAGCATCAGTTCATGCAAATCCCTCCAGGCTTCCCTGAAATCCTGTCCCTCCTTGTTTCTAATAGAACAATAGTGTTCCATGACATACATATAACACAGTTTGCTAAGCCATTCCCCAATTGAAGGACATTTACTTGATTTCCAATTCAGGGCTGATCCACCCTCTGCACCCAGACTCACTGCCTGGATTCACCCAAGGGTGCTGTGGGAGACAAATCCTGAGGTAGATGTTCTTCCTTCTGGCTTTTCTTTCTGGGTTTTGTGGGTCAGATTTCTGTTAAGACCTTTGTTTCGTATGATAGATGGGGAAAGATCAGGAGACTTTAGAACTGTGCCTGTCTTCTCTCCACCATCTTAGCTGGAAGTCTGTCCTTTACTTTTGATGGAATTAAATCCTAGAAATGGATAAGATATCCTGAAATCAAACCCTGTGGAGTTCTTGTTTTTCATTTAGCAGTTTCTGTATTTCCCCATCATTTTCATCAAACCAGTCTCAGTGTTTCCGAGTGTTCTGACACTAGTGCCGTATACTAGGTCTCTGAAAGCTGCCCACTCTTTTTCTCTTCCACTGTTGCCAACTGTTCCAGTGTTGTCAACTGTGTTTTGGCTCAATTTTCCCTCCAAGTTAGCAACAAAATGTTCTGGCTCAGAGAGACCCTCTAATCTCTTGATATTAATTCTTCTAGTTTTCATATTACCTTGGTTGAATGTGAATATTTAGCTTAGAGAGGATAATCAGTCCAGCACTCTGCACCACACATTGCCTTTGTACTCTCACATCCTGTCTCTTCTTATAATCACATAGTCTAATAGATACCAATGCTTGCTATTAGGATGCATCCAGGAAGTTTTACTGTGTTTAGGTAAATGGAAGACAGTGTCTGTGATGAAAAGGTCATGAGATGAACAAGTCTTCAGTAGTAAGTGACCGTTGCTGTTGCTGTTTCCAACTTTATTCTTCCCAAGGACTCCCTGCCTTGTCTGGTAATCTGAGCCTATTCTAACAGAGAATAGCACAAACGCAGATATGGATCATATAAACTTAGCCAGAGAAGATCTAAGTGCTAGTAATATGGAGAGAGTTGAGGCATAGCTAAAGTTCTAACAGAAAGTTCCCCCTTATGAAAAATTTTCCATATGCGCTAAAAGCTCTGATTCCTTCCATAGTCTGATGATTCTGATGAATGGTTTCTGGATAATTAGTAATTAATTATTTAGACTAGTTAATAGTAAATAAAATAATGATCAGTGGTTTCTGCTGGTAGCCAAAGATATATAATAGAAACAATGAAAAACCTTAAATATTTTTTTGGAAGGGAATTCCCAGGGCAGGAGAATTCAATCCTGATTAGTGAACATTTAAATGAGGAAGTGAGCTAAAAGTCTTCAACTCCTGCTGAGAATAAGGTTTGATCATGAGAATCAACTGCCTCCAGCAATTTGGACTGGGAATCCATCTCCTCCTAGATCAATCTGGTTGGTTTTCTTTTTCATAAGCTAGGTCACCCTATATTCCAATGGAGGGGTTCAAGGACTTGGAATTATTTCCTTAGGGCAAAAATTTTAACTAGATTAGATTCTGTTTACACTCCAAACAGAAGTAGAGTCTCCTAGTTGAGTGGGTCCTGCCCAAGATATAGGAACTTGTACTTTGAGGATTGACTGACTTACTGACAATCTATGAATGAGGTAATAAAGAGCCTGGATTGAAATTAATAATGAGTTATAAATATAATAGAAAATAAATGGATGTACTTTGTCAGAGACTTTTATACTAATCTTGTGATTTGGAAATATTTTAATGTGATTAATAATATTCATTGTTTTCTTAGGGTTGAACCATGTGTTTATCCCTGGCACGAATCCAATTTGTTCATAAGTAATGATCTTTTAAATAAATCATTATGGTCTATTTGAAAGGATTTTGTTTCAAAATTTAAAATCAGTATTCATTGCATTTTGTTGTAAGCTGGTTTGTCACATGACTTTCATGCACAAATATCTCAGAAGCTAGGTGATTCAGTAGATAGGATACTAGAGTCAAAAAGGTCTGGGTTCAAAGGTGACCTCAAATACTTTGCCTGAATTTTCTTTTCTGAAAATATGGAGATATTAATACCACCTACTTGATGTTTGTCCTTCATTCTTGCAGGGAGGTAGGTGATGCCATGAAAAGCACATGAATTAGATTTGAGTGAGCGGGTGCTGTGCTGAGTCACCAGTCTTACTTTTTCCTCCAGAGTCATCTGGGTCCAGTGACCAGATGTGAATCAGGACTACTAGAGATGGTTCTGAATGTGAGGCAATCAGAGTTAAGTGACTTGCTCAAGGTCACACAGCTAGAAAGCGCCAAGTGTCTGAGACTGGATTTGAACTCCTATCCTAATTCCAAGACTAGTACTCTATCCACTGTGCCACCTAGCTGCCCCTACAGAATACTTGGAAGCTATATGGCAAATATGCCTGGGAAGACCAAGGACACTGGGAAGTAGAGGACCAATCAGTTGTGAAGGATCAAATGAAATAATAATTGTAAATTACTTAGTACACTGCCTGACACAGAATAAATACTGATAAATGCTAGATATTATTACTGTTGGTTAGGGAGTGACTCCCTCTCCCCTGCCATGGGTAAAATGCCTTGATAAACTAGACTTTCACTGCCTTAACCTGAAGGAAAGACACTAGTGAAATTTTGGTGATTTTAGAGCTCAATTATAACCAAGAGGCCCCAGCTGACTTTCTGTATCCATTTCTAATGTAAGATTCCCCTGCTAGTTGAGATGGTTTTGGAAGTAGCCTAATGATGTATGATGTTAATGGACCTTACTGTTTATGGCTTCTTTGTTTTTTCAGGTCAGGAAGTGTAAGAGTCTCCCAAGGCTGCCAGAGCTAAGTACTGCTAGGAAGAAGGAAATCCAGGAGGCTGTGGAGTGTGAGCTGGTAGCTCTGGAGCAGGACTATTTCAAGACCTGGTCCCACAGGCTGCAGAGACTCGTATTTAGAAAGGCTGAAGAGCCTGGGAATAATGGGACCTACCAAATGACCAAAATAATCCAGGTACTAAAGAAGGAAGAAACTAGCCTGGAGAAAACACTCAGAAGGTTACAGAAGGAATGTCAAGAAGAACTGGCCATTCTGGCACATGAAGTGGATGGAGTCATCTGGATCCCACCACCATATCCTAGGCAGTGAAAGGCGAAATCTCTGCCTTCTTGGTCTGGTCTCAGTTTTGAAATTTTGCCCTCTTTCAGATGTTGTGCCAGTTCATGATCATGATTGTGGAGGGAAGAATTAAACCAAGAATCTGAGCTAGAACTCAGAGGAGACTAGAGCTATCTTTTGCCAGCCACTAATCGCTTCTTTTGTAGTTATCTCTGTCTCTTTGTGCTTCTCTCCCTAGGCTACCTTTTTGTTTACAACTTTCCAAGCATAGTGATCACTCTCCACTGGAGGATCTCCAGTTCTAGGAGTTCTGCCTGCTCATAGCTTTAACCCATTAGTTCTAGCTCTCACCTTTGGGGCCAAACAAATAGTACTAACATTTCTTCCCTATGAGGGTCTTTTAGGTATATGTAGACGTGATCATGTCTACTCCATGGCTTCTCTGGATAAGCATACCTAATTCCTTCAGTTTATCCTTCTATATGGTTTCCAAGAATTTAGTTGCTTCCACATCCCTGTCACAATCTGGACTTGTGTAATTTTTGTCTATACCTTCTTAAAATGTAGTATCAGAATACTTCAGATGTGGGTTTGACCTGGGCAGACCAGGACTATGTCCTTGCCTTGTATTACATCTGGCATTTAAGGCCCTCTACAATATGATTCTAAACTACCTTTCTAGCCTTAAACTCCCTTTAATGTAGTTTATGCTCTAGCCAGAAGTTGTTCCCATGCTCAAAGTTTCATTTTTCTTCTCCAACTCCATTTTATATATTTCCATTAGCTGTTCCTTCATCCCTGGAATGCTCTACTTCCTCATCTTCATCTTTTTGCACACTGATCATCTTTCAAGACTCAGCTCCTACATGTAACCCTCAGCAGTTAGTTGGTGCAGTGGATAGAGTACCAGCCCTTGGAGTCAGGATTATCTGAGTTCAAATCAGCCCTCAGACACTTGATCCTTACTAGCTGTGTGACCCTGGGCTAGTCACTTTACCCTGATTACCTTACATCCAGGGCCATCGCCACTTGTCCTGTTCTCTGACTACTGGACCCAGGTGACTCTGGAAGAGAAAATAAGACTGATGACTTAGCATAGCATCCTCTCACTCAGATCCAATTCATGTGTAGGTCATGGCATCATTTCTCTGATGTTGTGGTCTTCTTCGAGAATAAAGGTCAAACATCATTCATAGGGTGCTGTATGAATCTCCTTTGTGTTCCCATCATTTTCTACTTTGTATCTTTTATCTTTTTCCCCATCCTCCTATAGACTGTAAGTTCCTTGAGAGCACAGATTGTCATTTTTTAGATTTGCATTCTCAATTACTTGGGTGTTTTAGGTTCTTAATAGATGTTTGTTGAATTGAATTGATTTTACTTCCATAATTGGTAGACCTACTAAATAGAATAGGATAAAGTACAGGTGCCTGGGAAATTGTAACCTAACTTATCTTTCGATATTAATTGCCATTTGGTAATTCAACCAGTTCCTAAGCCACTCTTAACTATGCTGTTGGGAAAGATTAGAACATAACCAGGAAGGGGTCTACTGAGTGCCAGTAGTTAACTTTAGCTAATTTCACCAAAAAGGTATGGGAAAGGTATGGTTCAAATTGAATCCAAGTGGGTAAACAGAAAGCTAGGTCAAGGTTACTTGGAACATGGTCAGGAAAACACCATACACTAGCAGAATGAAATGTCAGTAACTATCTTTCAGCCAGACAGTATTGCTTATGTAGTTATGTGCCTGAACTTCATTATCTATCAGTACCTGGCAAATAGTAGACAATAAATTCTTGTCATTCACTGATCTTGGGTGCTTGCATGAGAGATTGTCAGTTGTGTTGCTATAACCTTAATATAACATGTCTGTTTCATTCATTCATCTATAATTTTTCTCAAGGAAATGAAATATTGGCATAATTTTTTTTGATAAACTCATGATTTGTAGTGATTCTTAAGACTTTTATAATCAAAGCTTCAGAGAGGCTAAATTACTCTCTCCTGGTCATATAGCTGTAACTAGAAGGTTTTAGAACTTAGATTCTCATTTCAGGCTTAGTGCTAATTCAACTGAACTCCTTTATAGCTAATTCTACTACTTTATAAAGAACCAAACTTAAGTTCATTGATAGTTTGAAAAATTAAATTCCTTTTTCTCTGAACAAAAGAACTTTGTACATGTCTCATTCTTCAGGACCTTTTGTTTTCTTTCTTTTTTTTAAATTTTATTTTTCCAATTACGTGCAAAGGTAATGTTCAGCATTCATCCATTTGCAAATTTGAGTTCCACATTTTTCTACCATGCTCCCATCCGTCCCCCTTCCCCATGGAGGTGAACAATCTGGCAAAACATATACAATTGTGTTTAACATATTTCCATATAAGTCATGTTGTGAAAGAGGAATTAGAACTAAGGGGGAAAAAAACCATGAGAAAGAAAGAAAACCATAAAAGAAGTTTTAAAAAGTGAATATAGTATACTCTGCATTCAGAATTCATAATTTTCCTCTGGATGTGGATGACATTTTCCTCATCAGGCCTCTCAGGATTGTCCTTGATCACTGAATTGCTAAGAAGAGCTGCATCCATCATAGTTGATCATTTCATAGTGCTTTTTTTTTTCTTTTTGCAAGGCAATGGGGTTAAGTGACTTGCCCAAAGTCTCACAGCTAGGTAATTATTAAGTGTCTAAGGCTGGATTTGAACTCAGGTCCTCCTGACTTCAGGGCTGGTGCTTTATCCACTGCACCACTTAGCTGCCCCCATTTCATATTGTTTTAATGTGTACAATGCTCTCTTTGTTCTGCTCACTTCACTTAACACCAGTTCATGCAAGTCCTTCCATGCTTCTCTAAAGTCTGACTGTTCATGATTTCTTTCTTTCTTTTTGCAAGGCAAATGGGGTTAAGTGGCTTTCTCAAGGCCATACAAACCTGCCCAAGGCCACACATCATGATTTCTTATAGAACAATTTATATAACATATTCCATAACTTGTTTAGGTATTCCCCAATTGATAGGCCTTCCCTCAGTTTTCAAAAAATGATTTAATTTATTTTGAGTTTTACAAATTTACCCCATTCTTGCTTCCTTCCCCCAACCCCCCAAAGAAGACAGTCTGTTAGTCTTTACATTATTTCCATGGTATGCATTGATCTAAGTTGAATGTGATGAGAGAGAAATCATATCCTTAAGGAAGAAAAATAAAGTATAAGAGATAGCAAAATTGTATAATAAGATAATGTGTTGTTTTTGTTTTTTTAGATTACAGGTCTTTCTTTGGTCTTTGTTCAAATTCCACAATTCTTTCTCTGGATATAGATGGTATTCCCCATCGCAGACAGCCCAAAATTGTCCCTGGTTGTTGCACTGATTGGAATGAGCAAGTCCATCAAGCATGATGATTACCCCCCTGTTGCTGTTAGGGTGTACAATGTTTTTTGGTTCTGCTTATCTTGCTCAGCATCAGTTCATGCAAATACTTCCATGCTTCCCTGAATTCCCATTCCTCCTAGTTTCTTTCTTTTTTTGGGGGGTTAATATGACTTTATTTGTACATTACTAAAATATTCTTGTTTAAGAGTAAACATAATACCCCCTCCCCCACAAAAAAATATAGGACCTCTTGAGAAATAAAGTAAAAGAAAGAGAAAAAAATGTGTTTTGGTCTGTGTTCTGATAACATCAGCTCTGTCTCAGGTGGATCACATTCTTTATCATAAGTCCATCATAGAAGTTACTTCCATATTTGTCCACACTTGCTGTTGCTGATTGTAATTCCCTCCATCCATTCCTCCCCATTACCATATATTATATTTTCTCTTCTTTCACTCTGTCCCTCTTCTAAAATGTGCTGTAGAGTAGCTAAGTGGTTCAGCAGACAGAGCACTGGCCCTGGGGCCAAGAGGCCCCAAGCCCACATAGCACCACCCAGCCCTGTGGTCCTGGATAGGCCACCCAATCCCAGCACCTTGCAAAAAAGTAAGAAAGAAAATGCATTATATCTGACTATTCTCTCCTATGATCTATCCTCTTCTCTATCACCCACATCCCCACTCCCTGTTCCCCTTCTCTCCTTTTTACTCTAGATGTCTATACCCTATTGAGTGTGCATGCTGTTTAGTCTCTGAGCCATTTCTGATGAGAGTGAAGGTTCCCTTGTTCCCCTTCCCCTTCCACCCTTCCATATCATTGCAAAAAAAAATTTTATATGAAATATGTTAGCCTATTCTACCTCTCCTCTCTCTTACTCTCAGGACATTTCCCTTTTAGCCATTGACTCCATTTTTACAATATATTTTATCTTCAAATTCAGCTCTCTCCTGTGCTTCATCTATAAAAGCTTCTACCTGCTCTGTTAAATGAGAACGTTCATAAGAGTATTATCAGTATCATTTTTTCTATGCAGAAATACATGCAGTTCATCATTAAGTTCTTCATAATTTATCCTTCTCCACTCTCTATGCTTCATGTGAGTCTTTTTTTAATTTATTTTTTTATTCTCATTTTGTACAAATTTTTTTTACATTAATAAAATATTCTTGTTTACAAGTAAACAAAATACCCCTCCCCCCATGAATATAGATAGACTTGCTTGGGTGAAAAAAGTAAAGGGGAGAGAAAATTAAAATAAAAAAAAATAATAGTAATAAATTGTAGGTATGGCCAGGTGGCGCAATGGACGAAGCACCAGCCCTGGAGCCAGGAACACCCGAGACCATATCCAACCTTGTAAACCCAACAATCACCCAGCCGTGTGACATGCAAGCCACCAGATCCCCACTGCCCTGCAAAAAACCAAAAAGAAAAAAAAAGACCCCAAATAAAATAAAACAGTAATAGTAGGGGTGGCTGGGTGGCAGACAGAGCATTGGCCCTTGAGCCAGGAGCACCTGGGTCCAAATCCGGCCCCAGACACCCAAAGATCACCCTGCTATGTGGCCCCAGGCAAGCCACCGAGCCCCACTTGCCCCGCACCCTCCCCCAACTAATAATAACAAAAAAATGTGCTTCAGTCTTTGTTCCAACACCAACAACTCTGTCACAGGTGGATCACATTCTTTATGATAAGTCCATTACAAAAGTCACTTCCATATTTTTCCAACGTTGCCATTGCTGATCGCAACTCCCTCCTTTCTTATTTCTCCACTACCATAAACTATATTTTCTCGCTCCTTTCACTCTGACTCTGCTGTAGGGTCGCTGAGTGGCGCAGCAGACAGATCCCTGGTCCTGGGGCCAAGAAGCCCTGAGCCCCCATACCACCCCTTAGGCCCAGAATCCACCTGGCCCTATGGTCCTGAGCAGGCCTTCCAATACCAGCCCCTTGCAAGAAGTAAAAAAGAAAATGTGTCATATCTGACCACTCTCCCCCCATGGTCCATCCTCTCCTCCTTTATGCACATCCCCACCCCTTCCCCCTGCTCTCCCCTCCTTCTTATTCTAGATGTCTATACCCCATTGAGTATATTTGCTGTTTCCTCTCCTAACCACCTCTGATGAGAGCAAAGGTTCCCTCATTCCCCCTTGCCTCCCCCCTTCCATATCATTGCAATAGCTCATTGTAATAAAAAAAAATCTTATTATGTGAAATATCTTGGACTATTCCCCCTCTCCTTTCTCTTTCTCCCATTCCATTTCCCTTTTTTTCTATTGACTCCATTTTTACACCATATTTTATCTTCGAATTCAGCTTTCTCCTTTGCTTCAACTATAAAAGCTCCCTCTACCTGCTCTATTAACTGGGAAGGTTCATATGAGTATTATCAGTGTCATTTTTCTATGCAGGAATACATGCAGTTCATCCTCATTAAGCCCCTCATATTTCCCCCCCTCTCCTCCAATCTCCATGCTTCACCTGAGTCCTGTATCTGAAGATCAAACCTTCTATTTAGCTCTGGCCATTCCAAAAGGAACATTTGAAATTCCCCTGGTTCATTGAAAGTCCATCTTTTTCCCTGGAAGAGGATGTTCAGTTTTGCTGGGTAGTTGATTCTTGGTTGCATTCTGAGCTCTTTTGCCTAAGCCCTATGAGCCTTTAATGTAGTTGCTGCTAAGTCCTGTGTGATCCTGACTGCAGTTCCACAATACTTGAATTGTGTCCTTCTGGCTGCTTGTAATATTTCCTCTTTGACTTGGGAGTTCTGGAACTTGGCTATAATATTTTTGGGGGTTGTTTTTTTTGGATCTCATTCTGAGGAGAGATCAGTGGATTCTCTTCATTTTCTATTTTGCCCTCTGCTTCTAGGAGATCAGGGCAATTTTCCTGTAGGAGTTCTCTAAAAATGAGGTCAAGGCTCTTTTCCTGATCATGACTTTCAGGTATTCCAATAGTTTTTAAATTATCTTTCCTGATTCTGTTTTCCAGATCAGTTGTTTTTTCAATGAGATGTTTCACATTTTCTTCTAATTTTTCATTCTTCTGGTATTGAAATATTTCTTGCAAAGCCATCAGTTTTCTTTAGCTCCATTCTACATCTGAAGGATTTGTTTTCCTCAGAGAGCTTTCTTATCTCTATTTCCATCTGGCCAATTCTGCTTTTTAAAGCATTCTTTTCATTCTTCTCATCAATAATTTTTTTGATCTGTTTTATCCATTTGACCTAAGCTGATTTTTAACATGTTATTTTCTTCAGTATTTTCTTTTTGTATCTCCTTGACTAAGCTGCTGACTTTGTTTTCATGTTTTTCCTTCATCTCTCATTTCTTTTTCCCATTACTTGATTTTCAAAATTTTTTTTGAGCTCTGTCAGCCTGAGCCCAACTTCTATTTTTCTTGGAGTCTTTAGATGCAGAAGCTTGTACTTCCTCATATTCAGATTGAGTATTTTGATCCTCCTTGGAATCACAGACAAAGTGTTTGTCAATGGTTAGGTTCTTTTTTTTCTGCTTACTCATTTCACTAGCCTGTGGCTGGTTTTGGGGTGCTTCCTGAGCTTTTGAGTTTTTATTGAGACATCCCCACAAGGACCTCAGTATGTGAGGCTCTGACTGCTCTCCTGGTCTGTGAATGACTACAAGTGCACCTCTCTGCCATGGGGCTGAGTGGGGGAGGTTCCTGTTCTATTGGGGGCGCCTAGACTGTGATCAAGATCTGAATGTGGTCAGAGCCCCAGAGTCATATTTCAGGGACAAAGGACAGACTTCAAAAGTCTTCCTCCTCTCCATCCTCCTCTCCCTTACCTTTGGTGGGCAGAGCACTTAGGGTGCAGCTGCCTAGAGGCTCCTGCTTGCCTGCTTCCATTTCCTGGATCTGGGCTGCCGGCTGTTCTAAGTATCATGCCTGCACTCAGGGCTTGGGCTTTGCACTTGTTCTGGCAGAGGTTTCCCTGCTGATCTTCCAAGTTGTGCTTGGTTCACCCTGGGGTGCAGGTCAGAAAACTGCTGCTGTTAGGAGGCTGAAATTTCTTCACTGTGACTGGGCTGCCCCTCTAACCCTGTGGAACAGATTTTTTCCACTATATTCCAGGTTACCTTGGGATAGAATACTGCCTCACTGGATCTTTCTGTGGGTTATTTCTCTTGAAAATTTAGAGTCATAATTTTAAGATTTTTGAAATATTTTGGAGAGAGCACCTAGGAGAGGCTCTTTTCCTGCTGCCATCTTGGCTCCATTCACGCCCCCACCCCAGTTTTCAATTCTTTGCTACTACTAAAAGAGCTACTATAAAAATTTTTGTGCATTTGGAACTTTTCCCATTTTTTATGATCTCTTAGGGATATAGACCTAGTAAGTGTATTTCTGGATCAAAGGGTATGCATAGTTTGATTAAATTTTGGCTGTAGTTCCAAATTGTTCTTCAGAATGGTTGGATCAATTCACAACTCAACCAAGTGTGTATTAGTGTCCAAATTTTCCCATATCCTTTCTAACATTGATCATTTTCCTTTTTTGTCATCTTAGTAAATTTGATAGGTGTGAGATGGTACTTCAAAGTTGTTTTAATTTCCATTTTCTAATCAATAATGATTTGGAGCAGTTTTTCATATGACCATCAATAGGTTTAATTTTTTCAAATGAAAACTACCTGTTTATATTCTTTGACCATTTATCAATTCGAGAATGACTTAGAAATGTCTAATAAATTTGATTCAGTTCTCTATATATATTTGAGAAATGAAGCCTTTGTCAGAAGCCTTTATTACTAGCTGTAAAAATTGTTTCCAAGCTTTCTGTATTCCTTCTAGTTCTTGGCTCTATTGGTTTTATTTGTAGAAAAACTTTTAATTTAATGTAGTTGAAATCCATTTTGCAATTTATAATGTTCTTTACCTCTTTTTTGATCATAAATTTCCCTCTTCATAAATCTAAAAGAATATTTCTTGTTTTCTTCATTGGTTTATGATATCACCCTTTTATGTCTAAATCCTGTACCTATTTCAACCTTATTTTGGTACAGAGTGTGAGATGTGGAACTGAGATTAGTTTTTGCCATACTATTTTCCAGTTTTCCTGGCAGTTTTGTTGCATAGTGAGTTCTTAACCCAGAAGCTAGTGAATTTGGGTTTATCAAAGAATTAAATTGCTATTGTCATTTATTACTGTTTCTTTTGTACCTAATCTAATCCACTGATCCACTTCTCTCTTTTTTCCCCAATTGTCTCCTTTTATTATTTATTTATTTATTTATTTTTGAATTTTACAATTTTTCACATAATCTCGCTTCCCTCACTTCTCTATTTCATAACCCAGTATCAGACAGTTTAATGACTGCAATTTTATAATATAGTTTTAGATCTAGTACAGCTAGGCCACCTTCCTTTACATTTTTTCCATTAATTCCCTTGATATGTTTGACCTTTTGTTGCTCCAGGTAATTGTTACTATTTTTCTAGCTCTGTAAAATAGTTATTTGATAATTTGATTGGTATGGCGATGAATAAGTAATTTAATTTGTGTAGAATTGTCATTTTTATTATATTAGTTTGACCTAACTGTGAGCAAATGACATTTGTACAATTATTTAGATTTGACTTTATTTTTGTGAAAAGTATTTTATAATTGTATTCATATAATTTCTGGTTTGTCTTGAGAGATAGATTTCCAAGTATTTTATGTTGTTTATAATTACTTTAAATGGAATTCTCTTTTTATCTCTTGGTCTTGGACTTTATTGGTAATATGTAGAAATACTGATGATTTGAGATTTCTTTTTTATCCTGCTTTTTTGCTGAAGTTGTTAATTGTTTCAAGTAGTTTTTTTCCTTTTTTTAAATTAATTTTTATTTTTATTTAAGGCAGTGGGGTTTGAGTGACTTGCCCAAGGTCACACAGCTAGGCAATTTTTAAGTCTCTGTGATTAGACTTGAACTCAGGTTCTCCTGACTCCAGGGCCGGTGCTCCATCCACTGTGTCACTCAGTTGCCCCCTCTCAAGTTAATTGATTTTCTAGGGTTCTCAAAGTATACCATCATATCATCTGCAAACAGTGAGAGTTTTGATTCCTCATTACCTATTCTAATTCCTTCAGTTTTTTTCCTTCTCTTACTGCTAGAGCTAACATTTCTATTACTATATTGAATAGTAATGGTGAATGGGCAACCTTGTTTCACCCTTGATCTTATTGGAAATGCTGCTAGTCTATCTCCATTACAGATAATTCTTATTGATAGTTTTAAGGAAAACTCCATTTATTCCTATATGATGTTTTTAATAAAAATGTATTCTGAAATAGTCTTTTTCAGCATCTATTGAGATAATCATGATATCTCTTAAATTTGTTATTGATATGGTCAATTATATTGATTTGTTTCCTAATATTGATATATCTCTGTATACTTGGAATAAATTCTACCTGATATGGTGTATTATCCTTGTAAAAATTTGAAATCTCTTTGCTAAAATTTTTATTTAAAATTTTTTGCATCAGTATTCATTAGTCTATAATTTTCTTTGTCTATTTGACTCTTCCTAATTTAGGTTAAAGTACAAAATTGCTGTCATAAAAGAAATTTGGCAGAACTCCTTTTTTACCTATTTTAAAAAATAGTTTATGTATAGAATTGGAATTAATTGTTCCTTAAGTATTTGGTAGAATTCACTGTGAATCCATCTGTCCCTGGGGTTTTTCCTTGGGATTTAAATTTTTAAAATATTCTTAAATTTCTTTTTTCTGAAATGGGATCATTTCCTCATCTGTTAATTTGGGTAACTTATATTTTTGTAAATATTTGTAAATATTCATCCATTTCATTTATGTTCAGATTTATTGGCATACAGTTGGACAAAATGTCTCCAAATTATTACTTTAATTTCCTCCTCATTGATGATGAGTTCACCCTTTTCATTTTTGATACTGGGTAATTTGATTTTCTTTGTTTTTTTTTCCATAAAATCAGTTCTTGGTTTTATTTATTAATCAATAGTTTTCTTACTTTCAATTTTATTAATTTCTCCTTTGATTTTCAGAATTTCTAATTTGGTATTTAATTGGGATCTTTAATTTGTTCTAGTTGTATGTCCACTTAATCAAACTCCTCTTTCTCTATTTTAGTCATATAAGCATTTAGAGATATAAATTTCCCCTAATAAATGTTTTGGTTGCATCCCACACATTTTGGTAAGATGTCTCATTGTAATTCCCTTGGATGAAATTGTTGATTATTTCAGTGATTGGTTGTTTGATCCACTCATTCTTTAAAATTAGGTTATTTAGTTTCCAATAATTTTTAGTCTATTTTTCCATGACCCCTTATGACATATAATTTTTATTGCATAATGATCAGAAAATGATGCATGTAATATTTCTGCCTCTCTGAATTTGATTATTAGTTTTTTTTATGCCCCAGTACATGGTCAGTTTTTGTGTGGGTGCCATGTTTTACAGAGATAAAGGTATATTTTAAGGGGCGGCTAGGTGGTGTAGTGGATAAAGCACCGGCCCTGGAGTCAAGAGTACCTGGGTTCAAATCTGGTCTCAGACACTTAATAATAACCTAGCTGTGTGGCCTTGGGCAAGCCACTTAACCCCATTTGCCTTGCAAAAAAAAAATAAAAAGGTATATATTTTTTCCTATCTCTATTCAATTTTCTCTAGAGGTTTATCATATCTATGTTTTCTAAATTTATATTCATCTTCTTTTCTTGTGTTTATTTTGTGTTTATATTTATCTAATTTTGAGAGAGGGAGGTTGAGCTCTCCTATTTTTTTTTAATTTTTACTTGGCAATGAGGTTAAGTGACTTGCCCAAGGTCACACAGCTAAGTATTAAGTGTCTGAGGCTGGATTTGAACTCATTTCCTCCTGACTCCAGGACTGGTCTCTATCCAGCTTCCCCACTATTATAGTTTTCCTGTCTTTGTCTTCTTTTAACTCATCTAGCTTTTTCTCTTAGAATTTGGTTGCTATACCACCTGGTACATACATGTTTAATATTGATATTGCTTTATTGCCTCCTTTTGATGAGATCTGTTTTTTGCCTTTGCTTTGTGTGATATCAGGATTGCTACTCCTGCTTTTTCTACTTCAACTGAAGAATAATGTATTTTGTTCCAGGCTTCAAATGTGTTTCTTATAAACAACATATTGTAGGCTTCTGGATTAATCTATTCTACTCTCTGCTTCCATTTTATGGGAAAGTTCATCCCATTTACATTTACAATTATAATTATTCACTCTGTATTTCCCTCTATGCTCTCTTACCCTATTTATATTTTTCTTTTTCTTTCCCCTCATTCTTCCTCACTAGTGCTTTGCTTCTGTTTGTTGTTTCTTGTTCAACCCTTCTTTCTATCGACCCATTTCCCTTTTCTTCTCCCTTTCCCCTTCTTTTTTACCCAGATGAGACAGAGCTTTTCTGAGGTTCCTCTTGAGATATCTTGAGTTGAGAACTTGTTTCACTTTTTTTTTTGTGGGATCTGAAGCTTCAGGGTCTGTGTAGGAGTTTCATTTAAATTTTTTTTTGAGAAAAGCTGTAATAGTTTCCTAGCTTCTTCCCTCCAACTTGGAAATCGCCTTCACTTTTTGTTTTGTATCACTTTTTAGAGATCATGGAAAATCACCTAATGATAATAATAACTAACCAATAAGAGGAAATAATGGTAAAGAGAGAGCCATTTCAATGTTTCTCATGATTATTGAACTTACTTAGGTCAGATAGGCAATCTTAAAAGTGAAAATTCATAGGATCATAGACTATATCTGGAAAGGAACTTATAGGTCAACTGGTATATACCATCATTTTAGATAAGGATAGTGAGATACAAAGAGTAAATCAATACATTTGTTAAATACCTGATATGTGTCAGCTTTTGTTAAATGTTGGGTCAAATCAAATAGGAAGGATTGGTGGATTCTCTCCATTTCTATTTTTGCCCTCTGCTTCTAGGATATCAGGGCAATTTTCCTGTAGTAATTCTTTGAAAATGATGTCAAGGCTCTTTTACTGATCATGACTTTCAGGTATTCCAATAATTTTTAAATTATCTTTCCTAAATCTGTTTTCCATATCAGTTTTTCTGAAATCTGCTGGCTTAATCTTTCTTATAGTACAATATTATTACATCACATTCTTAAACCACAGTTTGTTTGGCCATTTTCCAATTGATGGGCATTCCCTCAATTTCCAATTCTTTGTCACAACAAAAACAGCTGCTTTTACTTTTTTTTTATGATCTCTTGGGATTCAGAGAGGTTTTGCTGAATCAACTCCACAATCAGTGCATTAGTGTCCTAGTTTTCTCATATCCTCTCAACATTTATCCTTTCCTTTTCTGTCATGTTAGCTGATGTGATAGGTGATACTTTAGAAATGCTTTAATTTTTATTTCTCTAATAGTAATTTAGAGCATTTTTTGTATGACATGATAGCTTTTTTTTCTTCATCTGAAAACTGCTTTTAACCATTTATTATTTGGGAAGTTACTTTTGCCATAAAGGAAGAAACTATAAGCCAATTAGGAGAGCAAGGAATAGTTAACCTTTCAAATAATTTTGGTAAAGATAAAAAGGTTTTGCATAAACCAAGACTAATACAACCAATATTAGAAGGAACTCAGAGGGGTGGCTAGGTGGTGCAGTGGGTAGAGCACTGGCCCTGGAGTCAGGAGTAACCTGAGTTCAAATGCGGCCTCAGACACTTAATAGTTACCTAGTTGTATGGCCTTGGGCAAGCTACTTGACCCCATTTGCTTTGCAAAAAGAAAAAAAAAATCTTAAAAAAAAGAAGGAACTCAGAAATCTAGAAACAAGTTTTTTACCACCAGCATTTCAGATAAAGCTCTCATTTCTTAAATAGATGGAGAACTGAATCAAATTTATAGGACTACAAGTCTTTCTCCAACTGATAAATGGTCAAAGGATAAGGAAAAGGAATTTCCTCAGATGAGGAAATTCAAGCTATTGATAGTCTTGAAAAAATTCTCCAAATCATTGATTAGAGAAATGCAAATTAAAATAACTCTGAGGTACCATTTCCCATCTATCAAATTGGCTAAGATGACAATAAAGGAAAATGATCAATGTTGGAAAAGATGTGGGAAAATTAGGACACTGATGTACTTTTGGTTGAATTGTGAACTGATCCAACCGTTCTGGAGAGCAATCTGGAACTATGCCCAAAGGTCAATAAAATTATGTATATCCTTTGATCCACTATACCATTTCTTCAGTCTTTTTTTTTTTTTGGACTTCCTTTTCTAAGCTGTTGACTCTTTTTTTTCATAATTCTCCTGTATTACACTTACTTCTTTTCCCAGTTTCTCTTCTACCTCTCTTACTTGATTTTTAAAATTCTTTTTGAGCTCTTCCAAGAGGACTTTTTGGACTTCAGACCAATTCATATTCCCCTTTGAGGCTTCACATCTAGGTATTTTGCCATTTTTCTTCTTAGTTCATGTTTTGATCTTCCCTGTTACCATAGAAGCTTTCTATGTTTAGGGGACTTTTTGGTTTATTGCTCATTTTTTGAAGTTGAGTTTTCTTCCTGGGATACAGAGGGCACTGTCCTAGACTTCTTGTGCTGGAGGCCAGGGGTCTGGCCTTTCAGCTAGGGCCTGAGGTGATGGAGCTTGCTTGCTGAGCTGGGGAGAGGTAGCCTAGTTGTACCTGTTGTGCTGGGGTTCTGGGGCTCACAGTATGCCTTCAGTGTTGGGGTTGGAAGCTTCATAGATGGCCTACTTCCAGGACTTAGGAGCCTCAGTTGCTGATCTGTACTGGGACTAAGATCCTCCTGCTGACTTTTCTGCATCTGGTCTGCATTGGACTGTCCTCCTCATTTACCCAAGTGAGCCAGATCTTTTCTGAAGTCCTAAGATATCTTGAGTGGGGAAAAATCGTTTCACTTTACCTTTCTGTAGGTTCTGTCCCTCCAGAATCCTTTTAGGGGCTTTATTTACTATTGTTTTTGAGGGATTTTGGGAGAGCTCAGAAAACTTCCTGTTTTCTCTCTATTATCTTAACTCTGCCCCAGTATTCTCTTAATAATGTGCATAGACTCTCATAAAGATAGTTCAACATTTCTGGTCCTTTCTAGTCTGGTTCCAAACTACTTTTTAGCTATATCTCCTACTACTTCTTCACCAACCACTTCTCAATGTCCTAAAGACACATCAGGCTAACTTCTTTTTCTAGAGATGTGACTGGAAGATGCTGGAACTGGATGGTGATCCATATGAAAAGTGTGATGATCAGATTGCAGATAAAGTTTAGTGACATAAGAGGTTGAGACTTTTGTAAAGGATAAAATATTGTACACGCAGAATGCTGTATGTTGATGTGTAAAGAGAGTACTTAGAGATAAAGCCTTCAGATTCATGGAAGAAAGACTTAGAAGTAAATCTGAGAGCCTCCTTAAGACTTAGAAGCAGGAGTGGAAGGGGCCCTGAAATTAGAAACCTCAGATGATTTCTCCTTCATCTGATTTGTGCTTATGGATAAATAAAACTCCAAATTCTTCCTCTGTGTCTATGAAAGAAAATGTCTGTATGTCTGCCTGTGTTTTGTGGGCAAAGAAACCCCAAGTTTCAGTCTATGAATCTGCATTCTCATCCAAGATCTGACCTGAGGCTGGAGGGCCCCCGCACCACTGAGGGATGCCTTATTGGGATGGAAGATGGTGAGAGAATCCTTAGTCCCATCCAAATAGTTCCCGGGAGCATCTCTGCCAGCGTCGCCTTAGAAACCAGCTCGGACAGAGGGGCGGGACTGGATGAAGGTGTGGGGGAGGGGTACCAGGTTGCTTGGGTTTAGGGCTCAATTGATTTGGGCGATTTCTCCCACGTCTGACCCTGGGGCCGTTTCTCTGTCCATCCCGGTCTTCCCACCCCCAATCTTAAGACTAGGCGTGGCTATCTTCCCAGAAGAGAACGCAGTGTGCTGGAGGTTGGGGGGGGTGGGAGGAGGAGGGGGCTCCACCTTGGAGGGGACGGAGAGGGGGGGAGGTGCTAAGGGAGGGGAAAGGGGCGGAGGAAGGAGCCGCATTTCTAGCTCCAGCAAGGGTTGGGACCACTGCCGCCCCCGCCATCCAGTCACAGTCTCCGCCTGCTGCAAAGCCCTGCTCTAGACTGGGGCCCGGGGCCCGGGGCCGGGGCCGGCCGCCCAGGCCCGCACCCCGCGCTCTGATTGCCGCCTGCAAGGACCCGGGAGCCTTGGAAGCAGAGACGATTCAGCACCTGGACAGTGGTGGTGCCTGGTAGGGAGGTGGGCCGCAGCCCGACCAGGAGATTGGGGGGAAGTGCGCCTGGATCCGGGAAGGGCTTGGGGTGACGTGGGACATCCCTGGGGCTAGTGAACTGAGCATCTGACACAGAACGGAATGGGCCTGCGGATGAGAGGACCCTTCTCCTTGCCCCGGAGGGCTTAGCCGCTCCCCTCCCCCCACTTCCATCCAGAGGCCCCGCATCTCCTTTCTCTGGAGGGGGAGGTGTGGATATAGGAGGAAGAGAGATGATGGAGATGGAGGGAATTGCGGGGCAGAGATAGGAGAACTGGAGTTAGTGGGGGTTTGTAAATAGGGGAGAGGGCAATTAGGCCAAGAATTAGGCAATGAATCAAATACTAGGGTGCACCAGGAATCCCCAAGTGATTGGGATTAAAGATTGAGAGAACTGGAGGTACCTGAGTTTTGAGAAATGCTTTTGGGTCAGGGTTGAGGGACTCAGAACATAAGGTCTGCCCCAGCAGTATTTGGGTGATTTAGCACTGGAGCTAAAACACAACCTTAAACCGACCTATCATGGGGTAGGAGCGTGGGGGAGGGGTGGGCTAGGGTCAATCAGACAGACCTCTCTTCCTTTTTAGACTTTAGGGAAGCAGTTCTCTTTGGGAATGTCTGTATGGGACTGGAGTCTGAAGATGCCAACAGTCTCTTAAGGAGGAAGAGGGAAAGATTAGAGTAGAGTGAAGAAGATAATCCATGAATTATAATGGGGTCAAATTGGATACATCACCAGTGTTGTTTTTGAAGAGCATTCATAAGCTCATTCATTCAACAAACATTTATTAGACACCTACTGGGTGCTAGATGAAAGATGGTTATTTGAAGATATAACTGAGACTTTCTCCTCAAGGATTTTACATTCTATTGTAGTAAGAGTAGTATGCTTAGAAAATTAAATGTAAACGTGGCCTAGGAAGTATGTGTGAGGGAGGGGACAAGCACAGGCTCTGGGTCTTGAGAGTAAGGACCCAAGATAATGGGGAAGCAGAGTATAGGTACCTGGGGAATGGCTTGAGTGTGGGAAAGGGCCTGGGTGACAAAGTCTGAATTTGGGAAATAGTGACACAAAATGGTTGAATAGTTTTGTCCAGGATTTAGAGGGCAAGACTGCTATACCTTCTCTTCCCAATTCCCTTGGGGGAGGCCTGGTTCTAGGACTATTAGGAGGAGACTAGGAGCCTTGGATGAAGAAAAGTATAAGAACCAGTTTAAAGCATAAAATTGGGTCTAGGAAGAAAAGGGGAAAAGAAAAGAGGGCCTCTGAAATCAAGGCGGAAGCAATGATTTAGTTAGACATAAAAATATGATGAATTTAATAGAGTAAGTGAAATAGAGAAGCCAGTTTCTAATCCTGGGAAGGACAAAAGAAAGGCAGAAATGGAGGAATAGAGGCAGATGGGAAAAGATGGAAAGGAAGGACACAGAGATAAAAAAACAGTCAGAAAGAGACAATAGAAGGACTAGAGAGGAAGAGGCAGAGGAAGGGAATGAGAGTCAAAGAAATTTGTACATATTCATATAGTAGTACATATTCATAAAGAGGTACTGAGAGAGGGGTGGCTAAGCGGCATAGTGGATAAAGCACTGGCCTTGGAGTCAGGAGTACCTGAGTTCAATTCTGACCTCCAACACTTAATAATTATCTAGCTGTGTGGCCTTGGGCAAGCCACTTAACTCCATTGCCTTGCAAAAACCTTAAAAAAAAAAGGTACTGAGAGAGGCAGGCAGAGAAAACAACAGAAGATTCTAGCTCCCGGAAATAAAGGTGGAGACACGAATTAAATAGTTTTACATGTTTCCTTCTGCTCTGGAATAATACTTAGCCTTTTCTTCTCTCTCTCTCTCTCTCTCTCTCTCTCTCTCTCTCTCTCTCTCTCTCTCTTGCTTTTTGCAAGGCAATGGAGTTGAGTGACTTGCCCAAGGTCACACAGCTAGGTAATTTTTAGTCCAGTCTCTTTTTGAGAGTGATGTTTTAATGAGTCAGAAACTGATAATATTTTGGTGATATGACAACAACCTTAGAGCAGTGTTTTAGTTATAAGTGAGGAAAATATTTACTATGGATAGCAGTTCCTGCAGGTCTGAGGTCAAAGAGAACTGAACAGGGGAGGATGAAATTAAGTATAATAGTTGTCTCTGACTCAGTCTCAACAGGCCTATCAATGGAAGACTGAGTCCTGGATGAGGGAGAAAGGGACAAGTTTGTATAAAGATGTAAACACTTGAGATGTATATAGAGCTTTAGATCTTTTAGATGCTTAATAAATGGTTGCAGAATGCATGTATGACAGAGTGTAATAGTTAAGGAGAGTATAGAGAGCCAGGCTCTTTTCTACTTGCACCTTAAGTCATAGAATCATAGAAACACAAAAATCTTGGAAATGAAAGAGGACTCAGGGGTCATCTAATTTAAATTTTGAGCATAAATTCCATTTACAGAATTTTAGATAAGTTATCCTTTTGAATACTATAATGCCTGCAAATTAGTGCTAAACAACTTAAAGAAGGAAATCCATTACACTTTTGGACAACTAATTGTTAGGACATCTTTCCTTATATGGAAACAAAACTGATCACTTTTATTATTTTTGCCATCAAGCAAAAGTTTAATCATTCTTCTATTTAACATCTCTTCTTTTCTCTAGGCTAATCATTCCATATTTGTTCAAGTGATCCTAATGTAGCACAATTTTCAGTTTTCAGTTCCTTTACCATCTGGTTATCATTCTGGGAAACCCTATGCCCAGGGCCCTCTCTTTTTTTAATTTTTAAATTTATATTTATTTTATTTTTGTACAAATGATGTTTTTTACACATTATTAAAATATTCTTGTTTAAGAGTAAACATAAGGGTGGCTAGGTGGTGTAGTGGATAAAGCACTGGCCTTGGAGTCAGGAGTACCTGGGTTCAAATCCAGTCTCAGACACTTAATAATTACCTAGCTGTGTGGCCTTGGGCAAGCCACTTAACCCCATTTGCCTTGCAAAAACCTAAAGCCCACCCCCAAAATAAAAGAGTAAACATAATAGCCCCTCCCCCAAAAATATAGACCCTCAAGAGCAATAAAAGAAAGAGGGAAAAATAAGTAAGTAAGTAAGTAAGTAAATAAATAATAATAATAATGATAATGATAATAATAGTAATAATAGGGGCAGCTAAGTGGCACATTGGACGGAGCACCAGTCCTGGAGTCAGGAGCACCTGAGCCCAAATCCTGCCCCAGATACCCAACAATCACCCAGCTGTGCGACCCTGGGCAAGGCACCCCCAACCCCACTGCCCTGAAAAAACAAAAACAAAAAACCAGAAATAAAATAAAATAAAATAAAATAAAATAATAATAATAATAATAATAATGATAATAATAATGATAGTAGTAGTAGGGGTGGCCAGGTGGTAAAGTAGACAGAGTACCGGCCCTGGAGTCAGGAGCACCCAGGTCCAAATCTGGTCTCAGATATCCAACAATCACCCAGCTGTGTGACCCCGGGCAAGCCACCGAACCCCATCTGCCCCCCCCAATAACAACAACAACAACAACAACAACAACAATAATAATAATAAAAATGTGCTTCAGTTTGTGTTCCAACATTACTTGCTCTGTCATGGGTGGATCACATTCTTTAGGATAAGTCCATCACAAAAGCTACTTCCATAATTTTCTACAGTTGCCATTGCTGATCACAACTCCCTCCATTTGTGCTTCCTCACTAGCATATACTATATTTTCTCTCTTCTTTCACTCTGTCCCTCTTCTTAAATGTGCTGTAGGGTTGCTGAGTGGCACAGCAGACTAATCACTGGCCCTGGGGCCAAGAGGTCCCGAGCCCCACCTACCACCCCTAAGGCCTGTGGTCTGGGACAGGCCATCCAATCCCAGCCCTTTGCAAGAAGTAAAAACGAAAATGTGTTATATCTGACCACTCTCCCCCCACAGTTCACCCTCTCCTCCATCACTCATATCCCTCCCCATCCCCCTGTCCCTCTTTTCTCCTTCTTATTCTAGATGTCTATACCCCATTGAGTATATATGCTGTTTGCTCTCTGAGCCACCTCTGATGAAAGTGAAGGTTTTCTCATTCCCCTTGCCTCCCCCCCCTTCATGGAAATAGCTCATTGTAATAAAAAAAAATCTTGAAATATCTTAGCCTATTCTACCTCTCCTTTCTCTTACTCCCAGTGCACTTCCCTTTTAGATACTGACTCCATTTTTACAATATATTGTATTTTCAAACTCAGCTCTCTCCTGTACTTCATCCATAAAAGTTCCTTCTACCTGCTCTATTAAATGAAAAGTTTCCTATGAGTATTATCAGTATCATTTTTCTATGCCGGAATACATGTAGTTCATCATCATTAAGACCCTCATATTTTACCCTTCCCCTCCTCTCTCTGCTTCACCTGAGTCCTGTACCTGAAGATCAAACTTTCTGTTCAGCTCTGGCCATTCTAACAGGAACATTGGAAATTCCCCTGGCTAATTGAAAGTCCTTCTTTTCCCCTGGAAGAGGACTTTCAGTTTTGCTGGGTAGCTGATTCTCAGTTGTATTCTGAGTTCTTTTGTCTTATGGAATATTGTATTCCAAGCCCTATGAGCCTTTAATGTAGTTGCTGCTAAGTCCTGTGTGATCCTGACTGCAGTTCCATGATATTTGAATTGTGTCCTGGCTGCTTGTAATATTTTCTCTTTGACTTGGGAGTTCTGGAACTTGGCTATAATATTCCTGGGGGTTGTATTTTTGGATCTCTTTCCAGGGGAGATTGGTGGATTCTCTCATTTTCTATTTTTCCCTCTGCTTCTAGGAGATCAGGGCAATTTTCCTGTAGGAATTCTTTAAAAATGATGTCAAGGCTCTTTTCCTGTTCATGACTTTCAGGTATTCCAATAATTTTTAAATTATCTTTCCTGAATCTGTTTTCCAGATCAGTTGTTTTTTCATTCTTTTGGTTTTGAAATATTGTGTCCCCACTTCTTGTAAAGTCAGCAGCTTCCTTCAGCTCCATTCTAGATCTGAAGGATTTGTTTTCCTCAGAGAGCTTTCTTATCTCTTTTTTCATCTGGCCAATTCTGCTTTTTAAAGCATTCTTCTTCTCAATAATTTTTTAAACCGTTTTATCTTTTTGGCCTAAGCTGAGGTGGAGGGGGGGCTGCTGTTCTATGGGGAGCCTAGACTGTGATCAGGATCTGAGTGTGGTCAGAGCCCCAGAATCCTGTTCTGGGGCCAGAGGACAGACCTTGGAAGTCTCTCTTTACTCCCCTACCTAGGCTGAGCACTCAAGGCTGAGTTGCCTTAGGGGCTCCTGCTTACCAGCTCCACCTGCTTTCAGTTCCTGGATTTGGGCTGCTGCAGTCATGCTGCTTGCTGAGTGTCCTGAGAACTGGGCTTCTTGGGCTCTCCTGGCAGAGACCCCATGCTGATCTTCCAGGTTGTGCCCTGTACTCCCTTAGTGTAGGTCAGGAAACTGCCCCCCCCCCCCACTGTAAGACGCAGCTCCCAGTGTCCTGGGGCTGCCTCTGAGAGGCTGAAGTTCTTTCACTCTGGCCACCCCTCTAACCCTGTGGAGCCGAGCCTTTCTGCTATTTTCCAGGTTACCTTGGGCTGAAGAATTGCCTCATTGGATTCCTCTGTGGGTTCTGTCTCTTGAAAATTTAGAGTCCTTATTTTATAAGTTTTGAGAGAGAGCACCTAAGAGAGACTCTTCTGTCACCATCTTGGATCTGCCCCGCCCCCATAGGACCAGGGCCCTCTCTCTATCCTATATTTTCTTTCTTGTTCACCTCATGATCATCTTTGAGTCTAAATATTATCTCTATTCAGATGATTCTAAGATCTATATATTCAGACCTAGTATCTCTGAGTTCCAGATCTTAATCATCAATGGTTTATTTCAAACTCAAGGCCTCAAACTGAAGGCCTCTCAAAATCAACATGTCTATAATAAAATTCATCTATCTCCCCTACATACTTCCATGAATTTTTCTATTTCTGTTGTGTATACTACCACAAAGAGTAATCCTCATCCCCTAACTCCCATCCTTGTCTTTTTCTACCTCTACATTGTCTTTCATTTCTATTTCCTTTTAAAAAAATCATATGGCTTCTTGTAGCTCAGGTCCTCATCACTCTCTTCTGGAATAATTCTCAGTTACTAATTGGTTTCCTTTCCTCAAGTCTCTCCTCCCTCTGATCACACAGCTATCAAAGGGCTTTTCTTTAATGACCTATCTGAATGTTGCTCTATTACTCAATAAATTTTAATGGTTCCTTATTACATCTAGGGTTAAATTCAAATGTTAACATTTAAAGCTCTTTTGGACCAAGTCTACCTTTTCCACCCTTATTATATATTCTTCTGCATGAACTCCATAGTTTATGAAACTGAACTTTTCCCCATTTCTTACATACAACACGCTATCTCCTAATGCCATATCTTCTTATTCCAGGCTTTCACCTGAAATCCCTTTCCTTCTCTTCTCTCCCTATTAGAATTCCTCCTTTCCTTCAAAGTTTAGCTCATTTCATTTTCTGCATAAGACATTTTTTGTTCTTTTAAACTACTAGTGTCTTACTTTCCCCAGCCCCAATTGTCTCATTTTTATTGTTTATTTTGTATTTACTTATATGTGTTCATATCTCCCATGATGAAATATTAGCTCCTTGAATAAAGGAACTGTTTCTTTTTTGACTCTCTATCCCCAGTGCCAACCATAAGCCTGGCTTAAAGTAGTTGCTTAAAAAATAACTGCTGATTGATTGATTGGTGGCACTGAAGCATGTCAGTATCCTTTTCAAGTTATGGTACCCAAAAATAGGATGCAGGACTCCATTGTGATCTGCCCCGCTGGTCAGTAATGGTAGAACTACAGTTTTCCTCTTTCTAGATATTTTATTTTTGTTAATATAAGTTAAGATATCTTTAGACTTTTCACTGCTATGTCGCATTTGACTTTTATGTTACCAAATGGATTTAGCAGTCCACCGAAACTCCTAGGTCTTTTTCACATTAACTGTTGTCTTAACATGTCTCACCCCTCTAGTACTTGATTTTTTTTGAATGCAAATGTAAGATTTTTACATTTATTTTTCTTAGTTTTGACATATCCCTACTTTTTGAGATTCTTTAGCATCCCACTTCTATCCTCCAGTCCATTTTTTCCATTTTTTTTGTATAATCTCTAAATTCAACCAGCATGTTCTCTATCCTTGATCTAAGTCATTGATAGAAATTTTGTATAGTACAGGATATATAAGAATAAGCCAGAGAGATAACTATTTTCAGTGAACTATTGATTATTAGCATCAATTGAGGCATAGTCTAAATGGACAAGGGATGGTGAGGTCCTTTAGAAGCTCTATATATGGTGCCTAACTGAGGCATTATAGAGCCTCCTGAATGAGAAACATGCTTATTTAAACAGAGTGATCCATGTTCAAGAAACGAGATGTACATTCTTCCAGTAGAATATAAACTCTTTGAGGTTAGGGACTATATTTCATTTTGTCTTTGTATTCTTGTCCTTAACCCAGTGCTTTTCCCACAGTAGGTACCAAAAATGCTTGTTGGAGTGGAAGTAGTTGTATACTCAATTATTTAAGCAACTCTGATTTCTTCATATGAATTCCATCTATGATATAACTTCGGTATTCATTCATAAATCAAGGAGGGTCTCCAACCATGTAGGTTGCAACCCATGTCGTTCAACCCTTGCTTATGCCTTCCCATAAGTTTTTTTTTTTTGTAAGGCAAATGGGGTTAAGTGGCTTGCCCAAGGCCACACAGCTAGATAATTATTAAGTGTCTGAGACCGGATTTGAACCCAGGTGCTCCTGACTCCAGGGCCGGTGCTTTATCCACTATGCCACCTAGCCACCCCTCCCATAAGTTTTTGTCAAGGGTCTATACAACATGTTGGGGGCCTCCCTGACTTTCTCTTGATTTCAGGAGGACTTTAATTATTCAACAATGATTCTTCACTTTTGTCATGTACTTTGACAATAGTCTTTGGTCTGTTTTTTTTTTCTTCATAGTTCCTTATTTTATTAATTTAATTTTTTTTCAGTTTTCAAGATTTTTTTATCTACTCTACCCACATCCATATTACTACTCATATCCGCTGGGAATAAATAGATAAAGAAAGGAAGAAAAACAAAATTTTTATATTAGAGTTAAAACAATTTCTCATGCTGTCTATGTCCAAAAATTCATTTCTTATTTCACATATTAGTCTGTTATCTCTCTGAGGTGATATATGTGTGTGTGTGTGTGTGTGTGTGTGTGTGTGTGTGTGTGTGTGTACAGTATTATTTTTCATCAGTACTCTGGAATCATTGTTGTTTATTTTATTATTAAAAGTTCAAAGTTTTTTAGAATTGGTCATTTTTACAATACTGATATGTATAATTTGAATACCTGAAGCTCTCTTTCTTCATTTCTTACAAATTCCTTCTATTATACAAATTTGGTCTTCAATTCTAAATCAGGAAGAATCAAAACTGAGAAAGAAAACTAGAGACCAATATCCCTAATGAATTTTGATGCTAAAATTTTCAATAAAATATTAGTAGAGACTATGGCAATATATCACAAATCTTATTTTTAGGTTGGATTTAATAGCAGGAATGCTATTAGGTACATAATTTTATAAACATGATTATATATACCTTTATAGTTTATAGTTATAATTGACCACATTAATAACAGGAATATAAGAAATTATGATTATATTAAAACTTTTCTTAAAATAAAATACACATTAATGATGGAACAAATAGACTTTTCATTAGTGTGGTAAATAATAATTTTCTAAAACCAAGAGCCAACATTAAATATAATAGAGAAGAAGTACATTTCTTTCCAATAAAATCAAGGGTGAAGCAATGAGTTCCATCATCATCATCACTTCTAATTGATGGAGTGCTAAGTTATACAATAAAGATAAGAAAACCCTTCTATCTTGTAAATCTGCATTGCATCCTGAGTGACACATAACTTTAATTCTTCACAGACTAGACTGCTCCAGAACTCACAGTCCTTCAACAACACTGCTTTAGAAGATCCTTGAAGGAATTCTGCAATTGCTCATAGTCACTTTGGTCTACTTTAATCCTCTTCTTTAATTCTGAACTCAATTATCCTTTTGCAGTGTCTGTACAAATTTTGTTTCCTGATAGGTCAATTCCATAGGTTGTCCATCAATATCCAGTCCTGTGTGAGTGGTTATAGATTTCTTCCAGGAGGCTCTGCAGTATTGTTTGAAACAGGACCATCTGGAGGACCTCACCATTTATAGGGAATTTTTCTTCAACTTGGGTTCTGTTCTGGGCCTTCTCTATCACAGTTATGAACACATTTAACAAAAATATCTTCTTGTTTTATATTTTGCCTGATAATAATGATCAGATACGCATCAAAGTTATCTGTTATGTCATTCAAGAAGTATTACAAAAATTTAATAATGGGAGACACCTTATAAAAGAAGAGCTTTCAAGGCAGAATTTTCTTCTACTGATTCAAAAGCTTATTTTTATAGTCAACAAACAAAAAGAATGGTGAAATCTTAAATTCTATATATCTTTCAAACAGCTGTGTCATAGTAAAGATGTGATCTACTGTGTAACGACTTGTAAAAATCTGCCTATTCTCTATAATACATCAATACATCAAGGATGTCTTTGTTATATGTGTATAGAAAATAATTTTATTTTATAATTTATTATTATTCATAAAATTTTTATTTAGATGGGAAAGTAGAAACAAGTTAGTCATCTTTCCAGTATTGATAAGGTCTGAGGATTTTCCCTCATGCTTTTGGCATCTTCTCTTCATCAAATTTGTGTGGGGCAGGTAGGCAATGCAGTAGATAGAGTACTGGGTTCCTTGAGTTCAATTGTGACTTCAGACGTTAGCTATGTGATCCTGAGCAAGTAACACAACACTCTTTGCCTCAGTATCTTCATCTGTAAAATGAACTGAGAAAGAAAATGGCAATGGCAAACCACTCTAGTATTTTTTACAAAGAAAACCCCCAAAGGGGTCACGAAGAGTTGGACGTGACTGAAAAATGACTATATAACAATAAAAAACCTTTTGTGTAGATCTCCTTTTTGTACACTAAGTCTAATCTACTTTATTTTTCTGGCTTTGTTCTTAGTGACATTTCTACCTTATCTGGTATATCTGGCATACTGATATTGGAATCAAAATATGGCTCCTCTTTACTTAATGATGAAAAAAAATTTGTCATCTAGGTGGCCATTGGCTACCATTGGCCGTACTAGACCTAGAGACAGGAAGAACTGAGTCAAATCCTGCTTCAGATACTTACTGATTATGATTCTATATGACCCTCTTCATATTAACTGCTACCTGCCTCAGTTTCCTCATTTGTAAGAAGGGGATAATAGCCTCTATATCATAAGGTTGTTATGAGGATAAAATGAATTAATATTTTTAAAACAGTACATTATAAATACTAGTTATTTTCATGATAAATTTTTTCTATATCATTTTCAATTTTTTGTCTGTCATCCATTCTGTTTTAATTTTCTTTAGATTTCTTAGTTTATATTACTTAGATTGCCAGGCTTTTAAAAAAAATTTTTTTTAAGGCAATGGGGTTAAGAGTGACTTGCCCAAGGTCATACAGCTAGACAATTATTAAATGTCTGATACTGGATTTGAACTCAAGTCCTCCTGACTCCAGGGCCTGTACTCTATCCACTGTGCCATCTAGCTGCTCCCAAATATATTAGTATTTTTTTTTGGACAGGCAATGGGGTTAAATGATTTGCCCAAGGTCACACAACTAGGCAGTTATTAAGTGTTTGAGTTCACATTTGAACTCAGGTCCTAGAGACTCCAGGGCTGGTACTCTATCCACTGTGCCACCCAGCTGCCCATTACCAAGCTTTTTTAAAAAACTAGTTTTATGAGAAAATGCTGATTTCGATCTTCTACTATCTTCTTGTATTAAATTTTACAAAGGAGTTTATATTATTTTTGTTTTTCTTAACTGTCATATAGCACATATGACAAACACTTGACTAAATGTTTACTGACAAACATGCTTTTTTTAAAGTTCTTTGTATCTCTTCATTAGGCCAATTCCTTTGCATTGGTTGAACTTCTTCAACTATGTATGTATTGTCTGTTGTTTCCATTATTTATATCCCATTAAAAAAATCAGTAATTCATTTTAAAATGCCAAATTGGATTGTTTTTAACTGAATGTTGTAAAAATAAGAATATTTTTATTTTTGCATTAATTTTGATCTTTACTCTAACAAAGTCAGTGATCTGATCATACAGAGACTATGCAAAAGTGACTCATCAATAATGCCATTTCTTGATTGTCAAATATATTTAGTTTCATGTTTTGTGAATCTTTTTTTTGAATAAAATAATAATAGTTTAAATGTGTGGGACTTCTATACAGTCCACAAGTCTTTTGTAGCTTTCTTGTTATTGGCCCATAGCTAAATGGTTGGTGAAAGAGGCTTACATTTTCTCCCCATTGTTCCTTTTCTCCCCATTGTAAAAAAAATTTAAATCCTTTGAAAACCACTGGGGGAATCTTTTTATTTTTATAATACAAAGTGCCATTTGACAGGCAGATTTAAATGAGAAAACTGCAATATTGTAATAGTGATAATGCTTAAATATGATAACAATGGATAATTAGTATCACTGAATATAATACATAAATGCAAAACTCTAAATATATGTATCAAAAAGGACAAAGCAAAATTTAATATACTTTATCAATGTTTACAACTAGCTAAATAAATTTTTCTACTACATTAAAATTTAACTTGTTTATAGACCTAATGTTTCTAATTCTTTGATGATTTGTTGATCTTTCTGCATCTGTATCTAAGTTGCTTGATAGCATAGGCACTACTATTATTACTAAACTTGATAGTTGATCTCTTTCTTCTAAAGGACTTTACAAATGAGGTGTTTGGCTGTAAGTATACTGCCTCTAGCCACTATTCTTCCTCTTCCTCATCTGAACTGGGGTTCTCCCAAGACTTAAGCAAAATTATTGGGTCTTTATATAACAGTGTTTGCTTTATTTTATGGAGCACCTTTGACAGAAATTCTTCTGTGCTGCTACAACTTCCAAAGTGGACCACCAGAGGGCATAACTAAAAGGAGTTAAGAAATTTGGTTTCAGGGCATCTAGGTGATAAGAGCACTGCCTCTGGGGTCAGGAGGAACTGAGTTTAGCTGTGACCTTAGACATCTGGATGTGTGACTTGGGCAAGTCACTTAGCCCCATTGCTTTGCCAAAAAAAACCCCAACGAAATTTGGCTTCACACTGGTCATATTCCACCCTGTATACCATCTCCCTCCCCCCCAAAGAAATGTAATCAAATACCACAACTATTGCCTCTTTAAAAGAGTATGTTAATGGATTATTCTCCATCTTTGCGATTTGCTGGACCATTAATTCCCTTCCCTGGCCACCTTAACCATCTATGTCATCTTTATCTACATCAACATATACTCATGTATACGTATATATGTGTGTATATATTTAAATATGTCCATGTGTATATATACACACTCCCTCACACCACCCTTACACACTAGAATATAAGCTCCCTAAGACCAGGGACTAATAAATGTTTTTCATTTGTTCTGAAAAGCAAGCTGGAGTTCAACCTTCTTTTAATTAATTAATTATTTTTTGTTTTTTTGCAAGGCAATGGGGTTAAGTGGCTTGCCCAAGGTCACATTGCTAGGTAATTACTAAGTGTCTGAGACCAGATGTGAACTTAGGCCCTCCTGACTCCAGGGTCAGGCTCTATCCACTACGCCCCCTAGCTTCCCTGGATTTCTGATGAAGAGAATTAAGAATACAGCAGAAACAAATTCTGTAATCTTAAAGGCTGTTAAATGGATGGAGGGTCTTTGCTTTTGAGATGTAAATTGACCCTTATTGTTTCATTATTTAATGTAAAATTTATATCCTGTCTCTTCATTTCCAACTCCCAGCCTTCAACCCTCTACCTGGTTCCCATCACAGGGGGAGGGATTTCCCCTTCATCTCACCTTCCCATAGATGCTGGCATGACATGTTGAACTTAGAGGGTGTGCACCTTGGGACAGGAAGGACCAGCATGTAGCTTGCCATTGGAAGATACCTGGCCCAAGGTGTAAGACCACTCCCCAAGGGCCACTCCTTGTCTAGCCTACCACAAAAGGGCATTTAACAGGAAGCACTGCCCTTTCTGGGATCTTCTTGTCTCCACCTTCCGCCTTGCAGGATGTCTGCATCTCTCTTTCCTTCCTAGGCCATGTACTCCCATGCCCCATGGCCGGGGCTGTTTCTTCCCTCCTCTCTCTCACTCACTCTCACTCAGACTTCACTTAACCTATTCTTAAAGTGGCTACTACTTTTCTAGGAGTTTTAACCTGAATATTTGTCATAATTAGCTATAATAAAATACTGAACAGTTTTAACATCCTAGGGAGAGCGTGTGAATTCATTCATCTTTCAGTGACTCCCAAATTCCTATGCCTATTTGGTGATCCCCAAAATCCCAATGGCCATACTTCAGCCTTCTTAAGTTGCTTTTTTACTTTTGAGCTTCTTTTAACTTTTGTATTAAGGTGGCACTTTGTTTCAGTTTCTGAATATCTCTTAAAATCAGGAGACCTCTATAGATTTTCAGTTCAAAACATCAAAATACTTATTAAAACTATCAATCTCCATGTTAAAAACAGTGATGATGTAAAATTTATAGGTATCAAACTAATAATGCTAAGTTGTTATTTAGTTAGCTAGAGGACATAGTGAATAGAACTGTAGGCCCAGAGTCAGGAAGACCTGAATTCAAATCTATATTTACAAATTTATTAGATGTATGATCGTGGACCAAAATCAGTTAATCCTTGTTGTTTGCTTCATTTTCCTCATCTGTAAAATAGGGATAAAAATGATACTTTTCCTCCAGTGGACTTATGAGTATCAAAGAAAGAATATCTATAAACAGTCTCCAAATTTTAAAGTGATATATAAATGCTAGCATTTATTATCATTAAATATATAATCTATACAGTAATAGGCAAAGGCAATTAATTGTAACAAATAAAACAGAAAAACAGACAAATTAATATCATTAACAACATTGTCATTCACTTTGTATTTAGGATTCTATGAAAAATGAGAAAGAAAAGAAAAATTATTTTAAAATTTCCACTAAGTAAGGAGGCACAACATTTTGAGACTCTTGGTAACACCTCCTTTTTAACAAATGAAAAGTTTGAATTAAATAATCTCTAATATGCATATCAGCTTCAAGTTCTAATCAATAGAAAATCTTAGAAGTGATTCATTCCCCTTGGCCTTCAGAGCTCTCCAGAGCCTGAAAGTTACAATGGGCACGTTTTGAGGACATTTATGGGAATACAGGCCACCTGCTGAAGGAAAACTCAGCCTGGTATTTCTTTAGATGATCTTGTAGGAAGTAGCAAAGAGGGCTGATAGACTTGGGGACTGAGGCTGTGAAGCTTAAAGAACTGGAAAGCTGAGGGAGTAGAAGGGACAGAATCACTGAGGAGTCCCTGGGATGTAGATGGAGACTAAGGCTATGAATTGGGGCATGACCAAGAGATAGAGGATTAAATGCTGAAAAAGTATTAGTGATAGTAGAAAACCCCATGGATAGGGATCCCTCTCTGGTTGACCATTCATCCAGAAGAAAGGGCTGCCTTAAACTCAGTCTAGGTCCCTAAGTGAGGGGAGGGTCTCTTCCTAGGACTGGTTCGTGTAGCCAAGACCGCACTCTGATGCCATCACCATGTTTCTTCTGTTTTTCTCAGGTGGTACTGGAGCCCAGATCAAGGTCCAGTTGTGAGAAAGGTCTGAAGGAGTGGTGTTGGAGGCCAGACAGATGAAGGCCCACAGAGAAGCTCCAGAGCACAGTTGTGGTGCTTAGCTCATTATCATCCCTACATTTAGGAAGGTTTCCCCTGTGTCATTATCTCATTCTTGAAGAAGTCTCTCATTCTCCATGGTGTGAAGGAATTTTTCTCCATTTTGGCTGGATGAAAGTCTTGGATCAAGCTGCATCTGGAGCTTGGAGGGTGCTGAGGACTGAAGAAGCCCTTATCTCTGGCTACCTTCCATTTTTTTGAGAAGGGACTGACCACAGATCCTAAGATTGAGGAACCTGATTTCAAGCTCCAAAAGGGACTTGGCAGGTTGACTTGGAGCCCAGGGCTTAGAGAGTCAACTTCAGAATTCTGACTGCATCCTTGACCCTCAAATGTGAGGTTCTTGGAGGAAGGAAGAAGGCCAAGAGGCAGCTCAGGCTCACCATGGTGCTTCCACCACCAGACAAGCGCCATGTGTGCCTGACCACAGTGGTCATCATGAGTAGCATGGCCTTCATGGATGCCTACCTTGTGGAACAGAGCCAGGGTCCACGGAAGATTGGTGTATGTATCATCGTGCTGGTGGGTGATGTTTGCTTCTTGCTTGTCCTGCGCTATGTGGCTGTGTGGGTTGGGGCAGAGGTGCGAACTGCAAAGCGTGGCTATGCCATGATCCTCTGGTTCCTCTATATCTTTGTGCTACAGATCAAGCTTTACTTCATTTTCCAGAACTACAAGGCCACCCGACGTGGGGCTGCTGATCCAGTTGCACGCAAAGCACTGACTCTCCTATTGTCTGTGTGTGTGCCAGGCCTCTTCCTGTTGCTTGTG